>NW_028318508.1:2765000-2889992 GCF_062004578.1 Staurois parvus | reverse complement strand
GGATGAGAAGAAGGAGAAGGAGGAGAAGAAGGAGAAGGAGAAGGATGAGAAGAAGGAGAAGGATGAGAAGAAGAGAAGGAGAAGGATGAGAAGAAGGAGAAGGATGAAGAAGGAGAAGAGAGAGAAGGATGAGAAGAAGAGAAGAGTGAGAAGAAGGATGAGAAGAAGGGAAGGATGAGAAGAAGGAGAAGGATGAGAAGAAGGAGTAGGAGAGAGGGAGAAGGATGAGGGAAGAGGAGAAGGAGAAGGAGAGAGAGGGAGAAGGATGAGAAAGAAGGAGAAGGATGAGAAGAAGGAGAAGGATGAGAAGAAGGAGAAGCAGAAGGAGAAGGAGAGAAGAAGGAGAAGGATGAGAAGATGGAGAAGGAGAAGGATGAGAAGAAGATGAGAAGAAGGAGAAGGAGAAGGATGAGAAGAAGGAGAAGGAGAAGGATGAGAAGAAGGAGAAGGAGAAGGATGAGAAGAAGGAGAAGGATGAGAAGAAGGAGAAGGATGAGAAGAAGGAAGAAGGATGAAGAAGGAGAGGAGGAGAAGAAGGAGAAGGATGAGAAGAAGGAGAAGGATAGAAAAGGATGAGAAGAAGGATGGAAGAAGAAGGAGAAGGAGAGAAGATGGGACAGTCTGTGACAGTTTCTGTCTATTTCTGACAGTTCTGGGACATCTCACTCCATACAGGTTCAAACCGCTGTATGGAGGAATGTCATAGAACTGTCAGAAATAGACGATTTCTGACAGTTCCTGGGACATTCACTCCATACAGCGGTTGAAACATTGTATCTATTTGTTTCCATAAATGGATCCATTTATGGAAACAAATAGATACAATGTTTCAACCGCTGTATAGAGGGAATGTCCAGAACTGTCAGAAATAGTCTATTTCTGACAGTTCTGGGACATTCACTCCATACAGCGGTTTCAACCGCTGTATGGAGGGAATGTCATAGAACTGTCAGAAAATAGACTATTTCTGACAGTTCTGGGACATTCACTCCATACAGCGGTTGAAACATTGTATCTATTTGTTTCCCATAAATGGATCCATTTATGGAAACAAATAGATACAATGTTTCAACCGCTGTATGGAGTGAGTGTCCCAGAACTGTCAGAAATAGACTATTTCTGACAGTTCTGGGACATTCACTCCATACAGCGGTTTCAACGCTGTATGGAGGGAATGTCATAGAACTGTCAGAAATAGACCGATTTTCTGACAGTTCTGGGACATTCACTCCATACAGCGGTTTCAACCGTTGTATGGAGGGAATGTCATAGAACTGTCAGAAATAGACGATTTCTGACAGTTCTGGGACATTCACTCCATACAGCGGTGTGAAACATTGTATCTATTTGTTTCCATAAATGGATCCATTTATGGAAACAAATAGATACAATGTTTCAACCGCTGTATGGCGTGAATGTCCCAGAACTGTCAGAAATAGACTATTTCTGACAGTTCTGGACATTCACTCCGTACAGCGGTTTCAACCGCTGTATGGAGGGGAAATGTCATAGAACTGTCAGAAATAGACTATTAATGACAGTTCTGGGACTGTCCTCCATACAGCGGTTGAAACATTGTATCTATTTGTTTCCATAAATGGATCCATTTATGGAAACAAATAGATACAATGTTTCAACCGCTGTATGGAGTGAGTTGTCCCCAGAACTGTCAGAAATAGTCTATTTCTGACAGTTCTATGACATTCCCTCCATACAGCGGTTGAAACCGCTGTATGGAGTGAATGTCCCAGAACTGTCAGAAATAGTCTATTTCTGACAGTTCTGGGACATTCACTCCATACAGCGGTTGAAACATTGTATCTATTTGTTTCCATAAATGGATCCATTTATGGAAACAAATAGATACAATGTTTCAACCGCTGTATGGAGGGAATGTCCCAGAACTGTCATAAATAGTCTATTTCTGACAGTTCTGGGACATTCACTCCATACAGCGGTTTCAACCGCTGTATGGAGGGAATGTCCCAGAACTGTCATAAATAGTCTATTTCTGACAGTTCTGGGACATTCACTCCATACAGCGGTTTCAACCGCTGTATGGAGGGAATGTCCCAGAACTGTCATAATAGTCTATTTCTGACAGTTCTGGGACATTCACTCCATACAGCAGTTTCAACCGCTGTATGGAGGGAATGTCCCAGAACTGTCAGAAATAGTCTATTTATGACAGTTCTGGGACATTCCCTCCATACCAGGTGGTTGAAACATTGTATCTATTTGTTTCCATAAATGGATCCATTTATGGAAACAAATAGATACAATGTTTCAACCGCTGTATGGAGGGAATGTCCCAGAACTGTCAGAAATAGACTATTTCTGACAGTTCTGGGACATTCCCTCCATACAGCGGTTTCCGGCAAAAAGTGTATGTGCAGAGTTCTCTATTCTGCAGATACACTTAGAGGAGCTCTGCAGATACACTTAGAGGAGCTCTGCAAATACACTTTTTGCCGGCTTGGAATTAATCTTATTTTCATCCTACTTCTTCTTCTTCTTCTTCTTCATCTCATCCTCAGAAGAAGAAGAAGAGGATGAGGATGAGGATGAAGAAGGAAGAAGAAGTAGGATGAAAATAAGAATAATTCCAAGCCGGCAAAACGTGTATGTGCAGAGTTCTCTATTCTGCAGATACACTTAGAGGAGCTCTGCAGATACACTTAGAGGAGCTCTGCACATACACTTTTTGCCGGCATTGGAATTATTCTTATTTTCATCCTACTTCTTCTTCTTCTTCTTCTTCATCCTCATACTCGTCCTCTTCTGAGGATGAGGATGAGGATGAAGAAGAAGAAGAAGAAGTAGGATGAAAATAAGATTAATTCCAAGCCGGCAAAAAGTGTATGTGCAGAGCTCCTCTAAGTGTATCTGCAGAGCTCCTCTAAGTGTATCTGCAGAATAGAGGAACTCTGCACATACACTTTTTGCCGGAAACCGCTGTATGGAGGGAATGTCCCAGAACTGTCAGAAATAGTCTATTTCTGACAGTTCTGGGACATTCCCTCCATACAGCGGTTGAAACATTGTATCTATTTGTTTCCATAAATGACATTCTGCAGATACACTTAGAGGAGCTCTGCAGATACACTTTTTGCCGGCTTGGAATTATTCTTATTTTCATCCTACTTCTTCTTCTTCTTCATCCTCATCCTCATCCTCTTCTTCTGAGGATGAGGATGAAGAAGAAGAAGAAGTAGGATGAAAATAAGATTAATTCCAAGCCGGCAAAAAGTGTATGTGCAGAGCTCCTCTAAGTGTATCTGCAGAGCTCCTCTAAGTGTATCTGCAGAATAGAGGAACTCTGCACATACACTTTTTGCCGGCTTGGAATTATTCTTATTTTCATCCTACTTCTTCTTCTTTTTCTTCATCCTCATCCTCTTCTTCTTCTGAGGATGAGGATGAAGAAGAAGAAGAAGAAGTAGGATGAAAATAAGATTAATTCCAAGCCGGCAAAAAGTGTATGTGCAGAGCTGCTCTAAGTGTATCTGCAGAGCTCCTCTAAGTGTATCTGCAGAATAGAGGAACTCTGCACATACACTTTTTGCCAGCTTGGAATTATTCTTATTTTCATCCTACTTCTTCTTCTTCTTCTTCATCCTCATCCTCGTCCTCTTCTTCTTCTTATGAGGATGAGGATGAAGAAGTAGAAGAAGTAGGATGAAAATAAGATTAATTCCAAGCCGGCAAAAAGTGTATGTGCAGAGCTCCTCTAAGTGTATGTGCAGAGCTCCTCTAAGTGTATCTGCAGAATAGAGGAACTCTGCACATACACTTTTTGCCGGCTTGGAATTATTCTTATTTTCATCCTACTTCTTCTTCTTCTTCATCCTCATCCTCGTCCTCTTCTTCTTCTTCTGAGGATGAGGATGAAGAAGAAGAAGAAGAAGAAGTAGGATGAAAATAAGATTAATTCCAAGCCGGCAAAAAGTGTATGTGCAGAGCTCCTCTAAGTGTATCTGCAGAGCTCCTCTAAGTGTATCTGCAGAATAGAGGAACTCTGCACATACACTTTTTGCCGGCTTGGAATTATTCTTATTTTCATCCTACTTCTTCTTCTTCTTCTTCATCCTCATCCTCGTCCTCTTCTTCTTCTTCTGAGGATGAGGATGAGGATGAAGAAGAAGAAGAAGAAGAAGAAGAAAAAGTAGGATGAAAATAAGATTAATTCCAAGCCGGCAAAAAGTGTATGTGCAGAGCTCCTCTAAGTGTATCTGCAGAGCTCCTCTAAGTGTATCTGCAGAATAGAGGAACTCTGCACATACACTTTTTGCCAGAAACCGCTGTATGGAGGGAATGTCCCAGAACTGTCAGAAATAGTCTATTTCTGACAGTTCTGGGACATTCACTCCATACAGCGGTTGAAACATTGTATCTATTTGTTTCCATAAATGGATCCATTTATGGAAACAAATAGATACAATGTTTCAACCGCTGTATGGAGGGAATGTTCCAGAACTGTCATAAATAGTCTATTTCTGACAGTTCTGGGACATTCACTCCATACAGCGGTTTCAAACCGCTGTATGGAGGGAATGTCCCAGAACTGTCAGAAATAGTCTATTTCTGACAGTTCTGGGACATTCACTCCATACAACGGTTTCAACCGCTGTATGGAGGGAATGTCCCAGAACTGTCAGAAATAGTCTATTTCTGACAGTTCTGGGACATTCACTCCATACAGCGGTTGAAACATTGTATCTATTTGTTTCCATAAATGGATCCATTTATGGAAACAAATAGATACAATGTTTCAACCGCTCTATGGAGTGAATGTCCCAGAACTGTCAGAAATAGACTATTTCTGACAGTTCTGGGACATTCCCTCCATACAGCGGTTTCCGGCAAAAAGTGTATGTGCAGAGTTCCTCTATTCTGCAGATACACTTAGAGGAGCTCTGCAGATACACTTAGAAAAGCTCTGCACATACACTTTTTGCCGGCTTGGAATTAATCTTATTTTCATCCTACTTCTTGTTCTTCTTCTTCATCCTCATCCTCATCCTCAGAAGAAGAAGAGGATGAGGATGAGGATGAAGAAGAAGAAGAAGAAGTAGGATGAAAATAAGAATAATTCCAAGCCGGCAAAAAGTGTATGTGCAGAGTTCCTCTATTCTGCAGATACACTTAGAGGAGCTCTGCACATACACTTTTTGCCGGCTTGGAATTATTCTTATTTTCATCCTACTTCTTCTTCTTCTTCTTCTTCATCCTCATCCTCGTCCTCTTCTTCTTCTTCTGAGGATGAGGATGAAGAAGAAGAAGAAGAAGAAGAAGAAGAAGTAGGATGAAAATAAGAATAATTCCAAGCCGGCAAAAAGTGTATGTGCAGAGTTCCTCTAATCTGCAGATACACTTAGAGGAGCTCTGCAGATACACTTAGAGGAGCTCTGCACATACACTTTTTGCCGGCTTGGAATTATTCTTATTTTCATCCTACTTCTTCTTCTTCTTCCTCTTCTTCTTCATCCTCATCCTCATCCTCAGAAGAAGAAGAAGAGGACGAGGATGAGGATGAAGAAGAAGAAGAAGTAGGATGAAAATAAGAATAATTCCAAGCCGGCAAAAAGTGTATGTGCAGAGTTCCTCTATTCTGCAGATACACTTAGAGGAGCTCTGCAGATACACATAGAGGAGCTCTGCACATACACTTCCTCTATTTCTGACAGTTCTCTGACAGCTTCTTCACATGTACAGCGGTTGAAACATCTGTATCCTAAATGGAAACTAATAGATACAATGTTTCAACCGCTTTACATGTGTTCCTTCTGTCAGAGAACTGTCAGAAATAGCGGAGCTCACTGCAGGGACACTTTTGCCGGCTGATCGGGAAATATTCGATTCGCGCACCCGAAGTAGGCAAAATTTCGGATTCGACGCGAATCGAATATTTCCTGAAATTCGTATCGAATTCCGGTTCGCCTGGTTCGATTCGCTCATCTCTAGTGGTGGTGGGTGTTGGCACTATGTTGTGTTTTTTTTTTTTTTTTATATATACCCTGTTTTGTTTTCGAGAATCTTGCACCTAACAGCAAATCGATGGGGTGGATGAGGCAGTGAGATGTGTTGTACCTTAAAATGTGTTTCCTGGTTAATATTAGTCTTATTTTGTTTCTAGCTGTACACAGTGAAAGTTAAGTTGTGATCCCTTTTAGACTGTAAGCTCTTATGAGTAGGGCCCTTCTACCCTATTGTAAAGTGCTGCGCAAAATGTAGCACCATAAATATTGTTGAATATTTTTACATAAGTAAACTAATGTACCGAATTGTGTTGCTGCTGTCAAAATAAATGCATGGTATTGAACTATTTCTGTATTTGTTGGACCAGCAAACCTTTTTTTTTCTCAGGTGGAAAATACTGTTAACATCCATACAAATAATAGTCTACAAAATAAACATTTTATTCTGCTCATGTGCAAGGAGTTAAATAACCCCCCCCCCCCCCCCAAACAAAAAAAAAAAATTTAACTACTCTAAAGCTGAATTTCAGGGACCACTGAATTCAGCTGGTGGATAGGTGTTTAACATATCAGCCTGGGCCTTTGTTTTTTTTTAATTAACTAGTCATAATCTGAGTAACACCAATCAATTTGTAAATAAAGTCAAATAGTTTTCAGAATAAATGTATTGCACACAAAAGAAAATCTATTCGCATGTGTGGTATCCAGGATCGCGCATTAGTTATCAAATACAAATGGTCTTAGGACATTTGCATGCACCTGGAGACATAAGAAATGTCAGTTCCTTGGCCAAAAGTAAACACATAGCAGATTGAGGCAGGTGACACTTGCTAAATTCAAAAAAGCAGGAACACCAAACAGAGGAGGGGAAAAGTAATGGGGGCAGAGGAAAATCAGGCAGGGCAAACGAGACATAACAAAGGTCATTTGCTTGGGCTAAAGGCACACTACAGCAGATGAAAATGAGCAAACTTAAACACACACACAAAGGAGACAGGGGGAAGAGGAAAATGTTGTTAAGGTGAGAGAAATGTGGTTAAGCTATAGTTTGTTGTAATATACCATTGAGAGACATCTAGTAGGTAACAACATTGTAAGCTTGCCGTACCAAAATGCTGAACAGGAACATGGAGACAGGAAGTAACATCTGGGAATGCTGATGAGCTCCAAATGCAGAGAAGCAAAATAATTGCCATTTGCCTACAATTTATAGTTTAATTGGCATTGGCATACAGTACGTGGGTGCTCAATTGTGCATATTCACACCATTGACCACTTCTTCCTCACTTCTTGCAGTCATGGTTGAAGAGGAGGAGGAGTTGCTGCTGGGGCTGGCTATGTTTGCCAGAGCCTTCTACAAATCAGAGAGGAGGCATGCAACCAAGCACCTTCACCAGGCACAGCTTTTTTGCACCACAAGCATACTTGGAAAACATGCAGGACGCAATTTTATACCCCTATGACTTCATCCCTACCCTCAAGGAGCTTTCAGTCTAAGGTCCCTAGCTTACATTCATACATACTAGTGACAATTAAACTACCAGCATGTCTTTAGAGTATGAGAGTAAACCTATACAGGAACAGAGAGAATATGCAAACTCCAGGCACGTGGTGCTTTGGTTGGGATTTGAACCCGTAGTACCATGATTCAAAAAATAAGATTCATAATAATTCTAAGTAGATTTTATAAGAAAATTTGAATCAGACATTAAAAATTATTTGTCACATAACAGAGATATAACTGTCATGGATTTGGAGCAGAACCCCATAGCCAAAAAGTAAAAAGAGCATGGCTCCCCCCCTCAAATCACGAACACACTCCTATCTGAGCATACAGTCCTGCAGGCCAGGAAAGAGGGATGGAAGAGCAAGCCTCCCCACAAAATCATTTGTAACTATTTATTTGTAATGTCAGCTCTTCTGTTTACATTATGTGAAACCCTTCTGAAATGTACCAGATTGCAAAAAACATGCATTATTATTAGTTCAGATACTTATACAGTATAATGCTGTCAATTTCCACAGCGCTTTAAGAACATATTGTACATTCACATCAGGCCCTGCTTTCAAGGAGCTTAAAATCTAAAGTCCCTAACTCACATTCATATACTAAGAACAATTTAGACAGAAGCCAAACAAGCTACCGGCATGTCTTTGGAGTGTAGGAGGAATCCATACAGGTACAGGGAGAACATGCAAACCCCATGTATTTAGTGCCATGGTTGGAATGTGAAATGGCAACTCTAGTGCTGCGAGGCAGAAGCGCTAACCACTAAGCCGCAATGCTGACCACACAATTAGGTAGAATATATAGCAGTGCCATGATTCAATAATTAAGATATATAATTAATTATACGTAGATATTATAAAAAATTCAAACTATACATTAAACATTATTAGTTATATAATAATATGTATATATATATTTTAGATATATATTTAACATTAAAAAATAGTATGCATTACTCTGTAACATTCATTAAAAAACACATTTGTTTGCAGAACATGTAAAAAAGACTACAAAACAGGAAAGAGAATTAATAATAGAATTAGCATCAACAGAAGCCTAACAACCAAATCACACCTGACAATTGTTTCTTTTTACACACACACACACACACACATACACACAAAGAAATGTGATCTTGGCTTAATCCTGCATTCCTTCACCCTCTAGGGACCAAGTTTAGCATTGCTATTATGTACACGCGACTATGCCAATTTGACATTTACTAATAGTCATTTGCCTATTTGATGTCGCTTTTCCGTTTACCATGCCAAGGTCCTAATTGTTTCAGTTAGGCATAATTAGATGTCTAACATCTATTGCTTCACTTTATTTTTAGTAAATTAGCCCCATTTTGTCATCAGAGCAGACAGCCATTGTACATGATCACCACCACAGCAGTACAATGTCCCCAGACCAGAGCAGAGTCATTTAAGCATCATGATTAGACCTCATTCACATGTGCAATGCTCTCTGAAGAGCGATCCATGTTCAAGCAGTGCGGAGGCATTGTATCACTTCACCACCTGATTTAACCCCTTGGACCCCGCGTGCCCTCAATCACTTGAATAAGTTGTGAAAGTGATATAGGTATAATTCCTGTCATGGCTGAGAAGCAAAGCATTGTGTGCACTCCTGACCTCTGCCTCTGTAGCTAAAGTCGGTAGCAGTTTGGGGGGGGGGGGCAGGAAAACCATGACTCAACAGCAAAGTTTTACCATTCCCCAAACTCGCATGTGTAAGAGCATGAATAGTGCAGATAATGACAGTGTACATAAATATGATAGGTAGGCAGAAAATTAGATGCATACTTTATGACCCCAGAGTGCCTGTAGGTTTTTGGGCCTTTCTATGTGGCTAAACTGTGAAAACGTCTCATACATGTGGTATCATCATATTCAAGGAGTAGTAGCAGAATGTACATTGTTGTGTAATTTTAAGTATGCCTATGCTCTGTGTTAGAAATATCTTATTAATTGAAAACATGTGTAAAAAATATATTTTAATTCCACATTCCCCAAAAATTTGTGTAAAAAAATGAAGTCTTCTAAAGACTCGCCATGCCTTTTAGAAAATACATTGGGGTGTGTGCTTTAAAAATGTGGTCATTTTGTGGGTGTTTCTGCTGTCCTAGTGCACCAGGGTCTCCAAAAATGTGATTAGGTAGTCAAGAAATTAGATGCATAATGTATTGCCCTAGCCTAAAGGTGTTCCTTTTTGGGCATCTCTATGTGGTTAGGCTGTGAAAAAGGCATACACATGTAGTACTGCTGTACTCATGAGGAGTAGAGGAATGTGCTTTGCAGTGTAATTCTAAGTATGTCTATGCTGTGTGTCAGAAATATCTTATTAATTAAGAACTTTGTGTAAAAAGTACATTTTCATTTTCTTTCCAGCATGCCATTTTCAAAAGACTCATTGTGCCTTTCATCAAATAGTTTTGTGTGTTTGCTTTGCAAAATGTGATCATTTTGTGAGTGTTTCTCCTGGCACTTCAGGATTTGACCATTCTTCCAGAAACGCATTTGTGAGGTCAGGCACCGATGTTGGACAAGAAGGCCTGGCTCGCAGTCTCCACTCTAATTCATCCCAAAGGTGTTCTATCGGGTTGAGGTCAGGGCTCTCTGCAGGCCAGTGAAGTGCTTCCATTTCAAACTAACTCATCCATGTCTTTATGGACCTTGATTTGTGCACTGGTGCGCAGTCATAGTGGAACTGGAAGGGGCCATCCCCAAACTGTTCCCACAAAGTTGGGAGCATGAAATTGTCTAAAATGTCTTGGTATTCTGATGCCTTAAGAGTTCCCTTCACTGGCCAAGCCCAACCCCTGAAAAACAACCCCACACCATAATCCCCCTCCACCAAACTTTGCATTTGGCCCAATGCAGTCAGGGAAATACCGTTCTCCTGGCAGCCACCAAAACCAGACACATCCTTCATATTGCCAGACAGAGAAGCATGATTCATCACTCGAGAGAACATGTCTCCACTGCTCTAGAGTCTAGTGATGGTGTGCTATACACCAATGCATCACACGCTTTGCATTGCACTTGGTGATGTAAGGCTTGGATGCAGTTGATCGGACATGGAATCTTGTTTCATGAAGCTCTCTATGCACTGTTGTTGTGCTAATCTGAAGGCCTCACAAAGTTTGGAGATCTTTAGCTATTGACTCTGCATACAGTTGGTGACTTCTGCGCACTGTGCGCGTCAGCATGCGCTAACCCCGCTTGTCATTTTATGTGGCCTACCACTTTGTGGCTGAGTTGCTGTTGTTCCCAGTTGCTTCCACTTTGTTATAATACCACTAACAGTTGACCATGGATTACTTAGTAGCAAGGAAATTTAATGAATGGACTTATTGCACAGGTGGCAACCTATCATGTTACCACGCTTGAATTCACTGAGCTCCTGAGAGCGACACATTGTTTCACAAATGTCTGTAGAAGCAGTCTGCATGCCTAGGTGTTTGCTTTTATACACCTGTGACCATGGAGGTGATTGGAACACCTGAATCCAATGATTTGGAAAGGTGTCCCAATACTTTTGGCTATATAGAGCATATCCTGATTTCCAGCACCAATGAGACGATGAGGCTCTGAAGACAGCTGGGCTGGCTCTAACTCAGCAAGAGAGAGTTCAATGTTCTCAAAAGCAGGACTTTCATGGACTCCTCCCTCAAAAGATTCTATCCTTTCATCTGACTCAACATTTGCAAGTGTGTTTTTAACTGTAAGAAGACTATCAAATCTTGGTTGGATAAGGTCTTCATCATTGAAACTGGTCAGATCTTCCACCCCCCTTCATTTGATGGGCTAACTAGCTCAACTCAATTTTAACCTCATCTGCCCTTTCAGGTGGAGGTAGAATTTATACTTCTGAACTCGAAGACTCTCCTCCTTCCTCTTCAGCTGCATGACTACTCGTTACAGTGTTAGCCAGTAGGATACTGTGTCTTCTTCATCACTGACATCTTCCATCACTACTGGTTGATTGCTCTGGCCTCGTTGTCATGACCAGGTTCAGATGGATGATGGCCATAGGCTGGGGCACCCTGGTGGCATTAGAAAGAGGGAGCAGATGATTTTGATGCCTCATTTTCAGAGGGCAAGTCTTTCCCTCAGGACAAATCTGGTATACTGGTAGCCCAGGGAGTTGTTTGCAAATAATGTAAGGCTGGGAACACCAGCAGTCTGCTACCTTGTGCTTCCCAGGCACCCCTAAGTTTCTCAGAAAGACACAATCTCCTAGCTGAAGGTCTTGCACCTTTACTTTCAAATCAAAGTTCTTTTTGTTCCTCTACTCTCTAACTGTGGCATTTTCCACTGCTTTCTCATAAGCCTGCTTTAGGTTCTTTCATAATCTGTCAACATATCCCTTATAAGAAGTTAAAAATGTGTGATCTGAGGAGATGCCAAATGCCAGATCGACTGGTAATTGAGCTTCTCTTCCAAACATCAGCCTGTAGGGAGAGTATCCAGTGGCATAATTTGTTGTGCTATTACATGCTTGGACGATGGTGACAATGTGGTTGCCCCAGTGCTGCCTCTTCTCCAAGGGCAGAGTTCCTAACATATTCAGTAGGGTGTGGTTAAATCTCTTCGGCTGAGGATCTCCTTCTGGATGATAGGGGGAAGTTCTAGATTTCTTTATGCCCAGCAGCTGGCATAGTTTGTGCACCAACTTGCTGTCGATGTCTCTACCCTGATCTGAATGTATGCACATAGGCAGGCCATAATGCACAAAGATCTTCTCCACTAAGACTTGTTGGTCCTTGGTGGGATAAGCTTGAGCATATCAGGTGAAATGATCAGTCGCCACCAGAACATTGTTTGTCCCACTGGTATAAGGCTTCAGGCACAGGAAGTCCACAGGCCCTTGACTCTGTAAATGTCCCATGGATGTAGCTTTGGTCGGTAAAGTCTTTCTTTGGATGCATGGTAAACAGGAATAACAATAATTTTCTACTTCAGTTCCCAGATTGGGCCAATAAAACCTCTGACTAATCTAAGGGTCCTAACTAGGCCTAAATGTCCATGCTCATCATGGAGGGCTGTCAACACAGTTTGTTGGTGTTTCTCTGGGAGGAAAACCTACCACTTATCCTCAAAATCCTCCGAGGGACCCCTCCTGCATCAGAGTCCATCCTGTATTTGTAGTCGATTCCATTCTCGATTAACTATTTTGGAGTCTGGAATTGGGCTTTTTAGCAGTAGGCTGGGGTTTTGTTTAGTTTTAGCCTCTACAGTCAAGCAACATAGTGAATTTTCCTCCTGATCCATCCTCAATTCTCTCTTTGACAATTAAGGCAGAATCTCATTTCTCACTTGGGTCAGTCATCTGACTCTCCAGCTGGTCCGTAAAGCCTCTGAAACAAAGCATCTGCATCTCAATTCCCTTTTCCAGGTTGATATTTCAGACTGAACTGGAATCTGGACAAGGCTGCTAGCTAGCAATGGCTGGTAGCATCCAGCTTGGTTGAGGTCAATAGATATGTCAAAGGACTATTTTCAGTCTTCACTATGAAAGAGGCCCCATAAAAATATTCTTTCAATTTGTCTACTACTGCCCAATTTAAGGCCAGAAATTCCAGATTGTGCACAAGGTAATTCTCAGATGAAGTCAAGCTTCGTCTCACATAGGCTTTTGGATGAAGGGCACCATCCTGTTCCTGATATAGGACTCCTTCCAACCCTTCTCGAATGGCATCAACATGAAGCTCATGTGGCTTAGCTGGGTCTGCGTAAGCCAACACGACTGCTTCAGTGAGGCTTCTCTTGAGGTGGTTGAAAGCCTCCTCACAGGATCCACTGCCCCTGGATAGATTCTCTTAACTTACGTCCCTGACCTCACCTGTCGTAGCTGGCAGTCTTCATCATACCTCATTTTTTAATAACTCATTAAAGGGCCGGGGGAATCTTTGCAAAGTTCACCACAAATCTTCAGTATATAGTTACATATAATATATAGTCTGGCTGAAAAAAGACAAAAGTCCATCCAGTTCAACCACATTAAAAAAAAGTTATAATCCTACACCCACAGTTGATCCAGAGGAAGGCAAAAAAAACAGAAAAGCACGATTCGATTTGCTCCTGCAGGGGAAAAAGTTCCTTCCTAATCCTCTGAGAGGCAATCAGACATTCCCTGGATCAGCTTTACCTATAAATGTTAGTAACCAGTTGTATTCTGTGTATTCAAGAAAGAATCCAGGCCTTTTTTTAAAGCAATCCACTGAGCTGGCCAGAACCAACTCTTCAGGGAGTCTATTCCACATTTTCACAGCTCTTACTGTGAAGAAACCTTTCCGTGTTTGGAGATTAAATTTCTTTTCATCCAGATGTAAAGAGTGCCTCCTTGTCCTCTGTGATGACCTCAAGGTGACTGACTCTACACCGAGTTCACTATATGAACCACTGATGTATTTATACATGTTGATCATATCCTTAATATCCTCTTCTCAAGAAACAATAAATTGAGTTCCTTTAATCTTTCCTCATAGCTGAGCTCCTCCATGCCTCTTATCAGTTTAGTTGTCCTTCTCTGTACTTTCTCCAGTTCCCCAATGTTCTTTTTGTGAATTGGTGCCCACAACTGAACTGCATATTTTAGATGAAGTATTGCTAATGATTGGTACAGGGGTAACATGATATCTCTCTCTCTGGAGTCTATACCTCTTTTTATGCAAGAAAGGATTTTGCTCACTTTAGAAACTGCAGCTTGGCATTGCATGCCATTATTAAGCTTGTGATCTACCAGAACTCCCAGATCCTTCTCCACCATTGATTCCCCCAGTTGTACTCCCCCTAGTATGTATCATACATGCATATGCTTAGCCCCCAAGTGTATAACATTACATTTATCAACATTAAACTTCATTTGCCACATAGTTGCCCAATTAAACAGTGCACTGAGGTTCGCTTGTAAGTTGGAGACATCCTGTAAGGACGTTATTCCACTGCACAGCTTGGTGTCATCTGCAAAAACTGAAATTGCATTTTTAATGCCAGACCCTATATCATTCATAAATATATTAAAATGTAAGGGTCCCAACACTCAACCTTGGGGTACAGCACTAATAACCCTAGACCATTCAGAATATGAATCATTAATCACTACTCTCTGAATTTGATCTTTTAGCCAGTTTTCTATCCATTTACATATAGAGTTTTCCAAGACCGTAGACTTTATCTTACACAGCCATGTGTGGGGTACTGTGTCATACGCTTTTCCAATATCCAAGTATACCACGTCCACCTCCACCCCTCTACCAAGAGCAATAGTAGGAACAGAATCCTACGAAAGAACCTCAACTCCATCACAGTCCTTGACCTGGGGCCAAGTTGTAACAATTTCCAGCTTCTTCAGGTCTGTAGCAATACCTGTGCCAGAGACAACATGTCCTAAGTGACAAAGGTTTGGTAGAACTGGTACTACAGCTTAAGCCCCTCTTCATGAAGTCTCTCAAATACCTTCTCATGCCTTGCTTCATGCTCCTCCAAGGTCCTTCCAAAGACAATTATGTTGTCTACGTAAACCAGTACCTCAATTAGGTTCATGTCACCAACAGTACACTCCATAAATTGCTGGAAAGTGGCTGGGGATCCTGAAAATCCTTGAGGCATCCTGTTGAACTCAAAAAACCCCAATGAGCAGATGAATGTCATCTTCTCCCTATCTTCCAGATGCATAGGCATCTGGTAGTATCCATTCTTCAGGTCCAGCACACTGAACCACTTTGCACCTGACAGGTATTGAAAGGCATCCTCAAAACGAGGGGTGGCGTACTGGTTAGGGATGGTCCTTCTATTCAAGGTTCTGTAGTCAATGCACATTTGCAGTGTCCCGTTCTTCTTTCTCATCACCACAGTAGGGAAAGCATAGGGACTACTGGATTTCTGAATGACTCCTGATCTCTTCAGCTCAGCAAGCTGCTCCCTGAGATCTTCCAGGTTGCTGAGTGGGACCTGCCGGGCTCCTTCCCTGAATGGCTCTTCCTGCATCTGAATCTGATGCTGAGCACTTATGGCACAACCCACATCAAAGTCATCCCTGGAGAACATCTCTGGACAACTGTTCTCGGACTATAGACTGCCATTTAGGAGGCAACACCTCAGTCCAGAACAGGAATTCCCCTTCCAGCTTCTCACGGACCCCTTTCTTAGCCATCTCTGTAGGAGCCACCGAAGTGGCTGGACTCACTCGTCCGATTAGAATTCAAGTCTTCAATGCAACTGGTTGATCCAAGGCATGCCTGAGACTGACTGGCACTTTTCCTCTGTTCCGGGTCAGGTCTTTTGTAGGCACTATCTCTGGCATCGGTTCCACCCCTGCTTCCCCTGGCTGTGGGTCAGTTTCCAAGACAACAAAGGGGCCTGTCTGGTCCCAAGTCAACTTGGCAGAGGCCTTCATGCAGACTATCTCACCTGGCTTCAGCACTTTCTCTCTTGGTCCTAGCCTCCATAGTATTCCCACCCCTACAGTTGGGAGGTTCTGGTCTCAGACTAGTCATTTAAAGGCTTGATGCAGTTGAAGATGTATTCCTTTAATCACAGAATATTCCTTCCCAGCCAGTGAAACTAATATCCTTCTCACCAGGTAAGTATTGGTTCCTATTATCATTGTGTTTTGAATCACCCCTGGGGGCCAAAGGCACACAACAGTCAGTGTGTCGAAGGTTTCTGTCTTCCCTGATACAGACGGCCCAAAGGTAATCTTGATTGGGATGTAGCCATTGTAGGGGAATTTCTGGGATCCGATTCCTCAGATCTCTAGCTCTTCCAACTTACACATTGGAATGTGTTTCAGACATTTGTCATAGAAATCCCTGTACAACAGTGTCACTTGTGTGCCTGTGTCCAAAAGAGCTTTGGTGTAAATCTCTTTCACTTGCACTGACTCTGTTGGGGAAGGGTCTATAAGCTTTTCTGGCAGGTTTGCTCTCTTTCTAGAGTAGGCTAAGTTCCCTCCTCTCTTTGTTAACTGCTGAAAGGACCTAGCAGTGGCTCTGAAAGGCAATGGTACATTGACTTCCTGTGCCCTCAGTCTTGCCTTAGGTGGCTGGATCTCCAGCTAGGGTGAAGGGGCAGCTATATAAACTGAAGTCTTCCTCTTACGCTTCAATCTGGATTTCCTCTTCTTCTTGATTTTGAAGCTCTGGATTTTGTCAGGAATCTAAGTTGGCTCCTTCACTGAGGCTCCTTGATGTTTCCTGCCTTCTGGGCAAGTATGAGCTTTTGTAATGCTTTCCATACCTCAGTTTCAGGGTCTGGATCATCCCTTCTCTGTGGACACTGAGCTTGAAGATGCCCCTATTCTTTGCAGCGGAAGCATTTCCTCAGGTCAAGCCTAGTCTCTTTCAGTTTAGTTGAGTCTCCATCACCTGTAATAGAGCCTGTTGCATCCTGCCTTTGGACTGAATGACTTGAGTCAGCAGTTCAACTGGGTCCGCCTCACTGACAGTCTTGATAATGGGAGGGTTTGAGTATTCCTCCACCTCAGTCTCCGTACCACTGTCATCTGCGCAAACACCCTCTTCCACTTGAATCAACTGGGTTGACACTCTCTCTTCCTTGGTATTAGATTTTGTCAGCTCTTTAACACCCCGGGCACACCAAACCCAACTTTGTAATCATGTGACTTACAGTGAAGTTGCATGATTTCAAAGTTGGATGACATGCCAATTTGAGGTGTGATTTGCAAGACATCTGACACAGATGTCTATGCAAATTGCACCAAAAGTAGTGCATGCACTACTTTAGAAATTGGTGCGGTTCCGACCAAGTCAGAACCACACCAATATAACCGCTGTAATTGTGGAAAATAGGGTGTGACTTGGCATGCGATTTGCAAGTCACATGGCATGCAAAGTGCATGCCAATTCACATCCAGTGTGACCAGAGACTAAATCCCTGGTTCTATCGACTAGCAATGCTTCTGCTTCCTTTACCAACTCAGGATAGGTGGGGACCACTTGTGTACCCCTAAGTAACAATTTCAGCATGATCAGGTGATTAGACCTAGCACCCTACATAACTCGTTCCAAGTGGACCTTGTTAGCATCTTTAGGATCAATCCCTTTCTTTAAAATAATTTGGTGTACGATCTGATCCGCTCTAGTGATAAAGTCAGCCTTACATTGATAAATGTGTTCAAACTTGTACTTCAGATCTGAGAGCTTTCTACCTTACCAACCACAGCATTCAAGGCATCAATGTAGTCCATAGCTGCACTGGTTTCCCTATCCACAGACAACAAATCACTTCAGCGGCTCAGCCCCTAAGACTCAATGCCTGGCTTATGACCTGGTGTAAGATGGAAGTATTTGGGTTTCTAGAGCACTGGGCTGACTATTCATTGGGGTGCAACCTATATGCTAGAGATGGTTTGCACCTAAATGGAAGGGGGTCTGCTGTGCTAGGGGAGAGGTTTATGGGAAGGCTGGAGGAGTATTTAAACTAGGATCGAGGGGGGAGGGTGAATTAGATTATAACGGGGTAGACAGATCAGACAGGGGTCAGTACTTATTGGTGGGTGGAATGGGGAAAGATGGGGGGAAGGCTATGGCAGATAAGAAGGTTCCCATGTTGCAAACAACCAGTGGAATTGGTACCATTTGTATGACAATAAAAATATGCAAAATATGTGTGAACAAGGTGTCAATGAATTAAAGTGTTTGTTCACCAATGCCAGAAGTCTGCCAAGCAAAATAGGTGAGTTGGAAGCTTTGGTGCATGAAGAGATCTATGATTTAATTAGTATTGCTGAATCTTGGCTTCATTCTTCACATGACTGAGCCATTAATATTCCTGGCTATGTTCGCTTTTGGAGAGACAGGGTAAATAGAAAAGGTGTCTGTCTCTATGTGAGAAGTAATCTCAGAGTGAGGGTGAAAGAGGACCTAGTTGATGGAGAGTGTGATGAGGCTAAAGTAGTAAGGGTGGAGCTGCACATGGAGGTGTGTACTACAAAGGTAATCATTGGAGTATGTTATAGGCTTCCCAGTGGTAATGAGGAGGTGGAGACTCAGCTCGTTGCACAGATCGAAAGGGCTGCAAGGGCTGGGACAGTGATAATAATGGGGGATTTTAACTACCTGGAAATTGACTGGAGTAATGGTACTGCAGGAACAGTTAAAGGGCAAACATTTTTGTATTTCAATGGTTTTTATTAATTAACAACAATTAACACAGGAGCAACAAAGCACACCCACGCAGGGGCTATCAATTGCACATAAAAGAAGTAGAAAATTAAAGCAATCAGTGCTCTAACACTAACAGGGCAAAAGATCGCCCACGCAAGGACTATCAATGGCACTTAAATAACAAAACAGAAATATAACACTGATAATAACTCAGACTAAAGGCAGCTATCCACTGCCACACCAAAAGCAAATAGAAAGAAAAAAAAAAAAAAGATGGGCTGGGGGAGAGGAAGGAGAAGTACGAAAGAAAAAAGATAACCAAACCAAGAGCAGGGATCCAAGAACGCCAAAGCCGAACAACATCACATCCCCAGACTAGCCGGGGGAGCGTGGGAAAGATATATTGCAACCACGGCTCCCATATTTTCAAGAATTTACATTGGGAGTCATTGCAGATACTCAACATCTGTTCATTGAGCATCATAGTGGTCATACGGTCCCACAAGCCCCTGAAAAGGGACAAACGGGCTCTTCCAGGCCTGAGCAATTGTTCTAGAGGCCGACAAAAACAAATAGGAAGCCAACTTCTGCTGATGAGCCAAGAGGCCTGGTATGAAGCAAAGCATACCGAGCATCCCGTCGTATAGAGAGATGGAACAAGGTGAAAAGGAGGCCAAACACACAAGACCAAAAACGAAGCAGCCTCGGGCATGACCACCAGATATGCAATACATCACCACGATGGCCACAACCCCGAAAGCATCGATCACTGCAGGCAGGATTCGCCTGTGGCAAACGAGCCGGAACCCAATACTAACAAAAAACAAGACCTTGTATGCTGCCTCCAGCGTGGTCATATTAAATGAGCATTTAGCTATGAGTGACCAGGCCTTATTTCAGTCCCCCGGATCCACAGCCACTCCCAGGTCGCGCTCCCACTGAACGACATATGAAAGAGAAGTATGCGACGAGCGTCTATTCAAAGCTGCATAAAGAAGGGAAATAAGGCCTGGGGCGCCCAGCCGCTGTTGGCAAAGCAGTTCAAAGGCAGATTTCTGGTACGGGAAGACAGAAGTGCCCCGCAATGAGAGCAGCCAATGCCGCAATTGAAGGTAATGAAAAAATTCCGCCGGAGGGACATCCCGTGACTCCCGAAGAGAATTCCAGGTAGGGAAGGGCCGAGAGGTCAAAAAGTGTCATACCTGTAAAAAACCATTGGTCACCCACCAAAAAAACGCCCTTGGTTGATCTAAACCTGGTAGGAAGAGGGGGTTGTTAGTGATTGGGAGCAAAGGCAAAAAAGGTGACATTAGGCCACTGGAGTAACGTACCGAGTCCCACACTTGTAAGCCATGGAGCAAAATCGGACTCAGTGCAGGGCAGGGGGAAGCCATAGAAGTGTCAATATCGCAATAGGGGCACAATTATGTAATTCCAGGAGGACCCAGAGAGGTATGTCTGAGGAAGCATGCAACATAGATAGTCGGGCGCTAATATTTAGTAACATTGGGAACCCCTAGGCCACCCTGGAGTCTATGGACAAAAAGCGTAGTTCTGGAAACTCTGGAGTGTTTATCGGCCCAGATAAAACGCATAATCTTCACCTGAAGCAACCGAAGGAAATGAGGAGGAACCTGCATTGGGAGGGTGCAAAAATAGTATAACAATTTTGGCAAGATGGTCATTTTTACTGAATTAATCCGTCCTATCTATGACAGGTGCGGAAATTGCCAAGAATGCATAAGAGAGGACACATAGCGAAGCAATGGATAGTAATTTGCAGCAAACAGTGAGTCATAGGTGGGGGTTAAGCAGATGCCTAGGTATTCAAGAAAAGAAGAAATCCATTTATAAGGGAAGTGGGACTGTAGGCGCGAAACCAAATCTGAGGCCAAAGTAATATTAAGCGTGACAGTCTTATCCAAATTGATACAGAGACCTGAAATCAAGGAGAAGCGCTCAAGAACCTGTTGAAAATTTGGAAGCATCGCCAAGGGGTTAGTGAGAGTCAAGAGGGCATCGTCTGCAAAAAGGTTCAACTTGAACTCCTGTCCCGCGTATGGAACCCCCGATACATTACAATCAGTCCGGAGCGCCATAGCCAACGGCTCAAGCGCCAGGACAAAGAGTGCTGGGGACAGGGGGCATCCCTTTCTCGTACTTCGCCAAATAGGAAAGGAATCTGAGAAATACCCAGCGTATTTAACGGGAGCCGAAGGGGAAGAATACAGGGCTTGAATCCAAGAAAGAATAGAGTCCCCAAAACCCCAGCGAGACAGCACAAACCACAGATAGTCCCAGGATAGAGAATCAAAGGCTTTATATATGTCTAAGGACAGTAAGAATCCCAGTATTTTCCGCTGTTGTAGAAAATGTATAAGATGGACCACCTTACGAAAATTATCACCCACCTGTCTTCCAGGGAAGAAACTCACTTGGTCCCTGTGAATCAGGCTACGCAAATATTTATTGATAAGACAACTTAGAATCTTGCCTAATATCTTCAGGTCTTCATTAAGAAGAGAAATGGGCCGAAAGGCTTGCTGTTCCTGCACATCATCGGTTGTCTTAGGAATCATAGAGATATGAGCTCTAAGTGCGTCTGGAGAGGGCAAGGAGCCTCGTCGTAATTCATTAAAATAATCAGCCAAGAAGGGTGCTAACAGGGTTGCAAATTTCTTATAGTAGAGGCCGGAAAAGCCATCTGGACCTGGGGCCGTAGAGATTTAATAGCTTGTAGCACTTCCGGGACGGTGACACCGGCATTGAGGGCCTTCTGCGCTGCCTCAAATAGTCCAGGAAGTTGGAGGTCTTTAAAAAATGCCTCTGCCTGAGCCACAGGGAAGGGATCTGGTTTAGCGCAAAGGCACGAGAGAAAAATGGGAGACAATCTGCTGGGGATTAGAAGTACAGCCACCCACGGGAAGTCACAATCGGATCGGTTTGTGGGGTTTCCCAACAGAATTGAGTTTCCTGGCCAGCATCGGACCGGGCTTATTTGCACAGGAATAAAATTTGTGTTTGGTCCAACGCAGGGCCCATTCTGCCTCTGAAGAGGCGAGTAGATCCAACTCTGCTGCCAGGGTGTCCCGAGCACGTTTATGGGCCATGGATGGGAATGACTTCCAACGAGCATCCGCAGAGGCCAACAGAGAATGAAGCTCCAAAAGTCGGCGCCCCCATTCCCGCTTCCGAACCGCCACCAGCTGTATAACCTGACCCCGGACCGTGGTTTTATGCGCCTCCCACAGGGTAACTGCCGAAGAAATAGATCCCGAGTTTTCCGCGAAATATGTGCGTACGAAAGATTCTATTTGTTGGCAAGTGACCTGAGTGGTCAATAAGGAATCATTAATGCGCCAGTGAAAAGGGCGACGCACCGACCCAGAAAGGGCCAGGAGGAGTACCAGGAGATCATGGTCCGACCAGGGCGAGGAGGGAATAGTTATACGCCTGACCAAAGGAAGCTGCTGAACATGCATGAATATATGGTCAATTCTACAAAAACTGTCATGAGGGTTGGAGTAGAATTTAAAGTCGCGCTCAGTTGGATGAAGTTCTCTCCAGACGTCCGCCAAGGGGCAAACATTTTTAAACCTACTACAGGACAATTTTATGATACACTTCATAGAGGCCCCTACTAGGAATGATGCTCTGCTGGACGTGGTAATCTCAAACCATGCAGAGTTTATTACGAATGTCCATATAAAAGAACATCTGGGTAGCAGTGACCATAACATGATTTTATTTATTGTAAACAGTGAGCCCATACGGGAAAAATAAAACCGCTCAATTTTAAGAGAGCTAATGTTCCAAGGCTGAGCGCTGCTCTCCAAGACTTAGACTGGGAGGGAATATTGGCATTGATGAACACAGCACAGAATTGGGAGTTCTCCAAAAAGACTGTGAACACACTGCAAAATATATTCCCATGGGCAACAAGTTTAAAAGGCTAAAAATCAAACCTATGTGGCTTAAGGCCAAAGTTAAAAAAGCTATAGATAATAAGAAAAGAGCTTTTATTCAATATAAACATGAAGAAACACTATCATAGTTTAGACATTACAAAGAATATAACAGAATATGCAAAAAGGAAATAAAGGACGCAAAAATTGAAAACGAACGACAGATTGCAAAAGATAGCAGGACCAACCCAAAAAAATTCTTCAAATATATTAATAGTAAAAAAGTCTGGTCCGAGCATGTAGGCCCTTTACAAAATAATCTAGAGTGGGTGACTGGGGACAAAGAGAAGGCAAATTTATTCAATACCTTCTTTAGCTCACTGTATACAAAGGAGCATGGGGGAGCTCTTGTTCATAATGGGCATGGTATTGACACAGCTCCGGATGATCCACATTGGCTCACAATTGATATGATCAAAAAATATTTAGACAGTATAAAGGTAAATAAAGCACCTGGACTGGATGGCATACACACACGGGTCCTTAAAGAATTGAACTTTGTCATTTCAAAGCCATTGTTTCTAATTTTTAGGGACTCTTTAATGACTGGCATAGTACCACTGGATTGGAGTAAGGCCAATGTGTTGCCAATATTTAAAAAGGGGTCAAAATCTTTACCAAGTAATTATGACCTGTTAGTTTAACTTCTATATTTGGGAAGATACTGAAGAGTTTAATAAAAAGACCACATAGATGAGTTTTTGCTGGAAAAAATATTTTAAGCAACAGACAGCATGCATTCATGAAAGACAGAAGTTATCAAACAAATCTGATTTCTTTTTATGAGATGGTGAGCAAAACCTTGGACAGAGGGGTGGCAGTGGATGTGGTATACTTGGATTTTGCAAAAGCATTTAACACAGTTCCCCACACACTGCTAATGTGGAAGGTAAAGTCTAGGGGCTTGGAAAAATCTTTATGTAACTGGATAGAAAACTGGTTAAAAGATCGTATTCAAAGAGTAGTGATTAATGATTCATGCTCTCCATGGTCTAGGGTTGTCAGTGGTGTACCCCAAGGTTCAGTGTTACTTATTTTTTAATATATTTATAAATAGCATAGGGTCTGGGATTAAAAATACCATTTCAGTCTTTGCAGGTGACACCAAGCTGTCCAGTGTTATAACGTCCTTACAGGATGTCTTCAACTTAGAAGCCGACCTCAATGCTCTGTTTAATTGGGCAACTATGTGGCAAATGAGGTTTAATGTTGATAAATGTAAGGTTATGTACTTGGGGCTAAGGTGGAGAAGGATCTGGGAGTTCTGGTAGATTACAAGATTAATAATGGCATAAAATGCCAAGCTGCAGTTTCTAAAGTGAGCAACATCATCTCTTGTATTAAAAGAGGTATAGACTCCAGCGAGAGAGATATTATATTACCCCTGTACAAATCATTAGTATACCTCATCTGAAATATGCAGTTCCGTTTTGGGCACCAATTCACAAATAGAACATTGGGGAACTGGAGAAAGTACAGAAAAGGGCAACCAAACTGATAAGAGGCATGGAGGAGCTCAGCTATGAGGAAAGATTAGAGGAACTGAATGTATTCTCTCTTGAGAAGAGGAGATTAAGGGGGATATGATCAACATGTATAAATATATCAGTGGTTCATATAGTGAACTCGGTGTAGAGTTATTCACCTTGAGGTCATCACAGAGCACAAGGGGGCTGTAAGGGACCGCCTGACAGCACCTCTATCAGTCCCCCGGTAGAGCCTCCCCAGCGTGCGGAGTCTAAGCACCGGAGCACTTGTTCACCAGGGCCCCTGATGGTGGGGATGGACTTGGAGCGCTCCGGTACCAGGTTGCAACTACCAGGTATCTCCAACAGGGGTAGAGGAGTCTGACAGGGGCTCCAGAGAGCTAGGAGTCTGATGTAAGGGAGCCTAGTGATCCCTGCGGGGTGGATGGATGGATGAGCTAAATCAGAGTCATGCAGGCCGGGACGGTAACTAGAGGATCGGTAAGGTACAAAACGGTAGGCAAAGGATAGTCGGGTCACACGCAGGGTCAATACCAGGAGGTCAGATCTAAACGGGAACATCCGGGAGCAGAGTCAGGCAAGCCAAGGGGTCAGGACGGGAGAAGGCAACAAGGTCAAAACAATCCATATCAGAAGTACTCACACACAGGTAACAGGATACAAAGACCATTCGGCAACAAGTGTCTGTGCAGGGCTAGCTTAAATAGGCCGCCCTGCACCTGACAGGCGTAGCCTGGGTCCTAGTGCCTGCCTAGTACTGTCCAGACGACGTGTGCGCCTGGGTCCTAGTGCCCTGCCACCTATACCTCTCGGCAGACACCTACGTATGTGTAGACCCATGCATCGCGATGGTTCCTGACAGGGGCACTCTTTACGTCTGGAGAAAAAGAAATTTAATCTCCAAGCACAGAAAGGTTTGTGGAATAGACTCCCTCAAGAGTTGGTTCTGGCCAGCTCAGTGGATTGCTTTAAAAAAGGCCTGGATTCTTTCTTAGATAGACAGAATATAACTGGATACTAACATTTATAGGTAAAGTTGATCCAGGGAATATCCGACTGGGGATCAGAAAGGAATTTTTTTCCTACAGGAGCAAATTGGATCACGCTTTGCTGTTTTTTTTTTTTTTGCCTTCCTCTGGATCAACTGTGGGTATAGGATTATAACTTTTTTTTAAATGGTTGAACTGGATGGACTTTTGTCTTTTTTCAGCCTGACTAACTATGTAACTCTCACTCAACCTCTGTCTTTTCACTGCCTCTGGGGCACCCCATGTCATCCACTGCTTGTAGAACTTGATCCATCCAGCTGTCCAGCTCTTCCTTGCCAGCAGGGGTTGGACTCCAAACGAAGAAGAACCAGAGCTTCTGGTATCCCTGATTCATCGAGGCTGCATTACTCTTCACAAAACTCTCCACTAGCTTGCTCATATCAGTGTAAATGGAGGCAGGGGGCAGACTGGCCATGGGTACTACAGCTTTCACCAACACTGTTCTGTCCCACGAATGATCTTCTACTGGGTCTCCAACAGACTTTAGGGGTATTATTCGAGCCTCAAACCCTTCAGCCAAACTCACAATGTCCTTCTTGAAACAAGCCGACATGGCCTCTCTCCACTCTAGCAGGGCACAGAAACAGTCTAGGCCAAACTCGGTCCTCATGCCAATGAGATAAACCCCTTGCCCTGGTATGGCTCTCTTCACTAGTTGTTGGATCTCCCTATCAGTCCATTCACTACCAGGTATTTCCGCCACTGTACATAACTTCAGTTGGCTACCTTTTTCCTGGCCCCATGCTGCCACTGAATCTGGGTCCATCCAATCTCCATCTCTTGGATCATCAGTCTGCTTGCTAGGGCCAACCACGAGGGGTATCCCAGACGAACCCCCAAGTGTAGTGTTACCCTCGTGAGGGCCACTGTAGGATGATGGTCCCCAAAGTTTGCCTCAACCTTTCGAGCTTCCTGACACCTCTGATATCCTGGATTCAGACATACAGTAGTGCACAAGAAATCACAATTTCAAAGATACCAAATTGCAGTAAACAACTAAATATTTACTAATGGTTCTTTAGTTGCAGACAGTTAAATCAAATACTTCTTAAGGTAGTCACCTGATTACTACTCTCAAAGTGAAACACAAATGTACCTGCAATATTGAACACAATAAGTCAAACAGTATTTCAAATATACTCAAAGGGAGCCTTTGACCCTGTCACGTACCTGATTGGAGACTGAAATGACGAGGTCAGCCTCACTTGTGTCATTAGCCCTGACCACACTGGAAGTGGAACAGAGGGTGTCTAGGGACCAGGGGGGCAAGAGCGCCAGCAGATGTTGTTTGCAGCTCTTGCAGCTGGAGACTTTAGAAGACTGATGAACCTCTGATTCAGGATCAGTAGTGATATGCAGAGCTGGTATGGTAGGTTGCCAGGTGTGCACCAGAGCAAGGCAGGAAGCTGAGATGAGAGACAGGAGCAATGTCATAGGAATAGCCGGGGTCATCAACGGGCGGACAGCTAGGTACCAAATCATAAGCAAGCGAAAGTCAGGAGCAGAGCAGAAGTCAGGAACAAGTATCAAGCAGGAGAGTAATCAAGAGTCAGGTCAGGAACAAGCCTGGTCAGCAAAAAGGAAATCACACAGGAACAAGCAGGAAATGGGGAACAGCTGAAGACCAGTCAGCACAGGCAGAGGCACCTTTTAAATAGTTCTTCTGGTGCCAATCTTCACCGTGCGTGTGCATGTGCGTGATCGCGTATTTCTGTGTGTATGCGCATTTCTATTTACCAATCGTCTCACTGGGATTCCCTTACATTGCCCCCCCTTAGGGGCAGCCTCCAGATGCCTACTAAAGCTTGTTTTTCAGGATGAAGATGAAGGTAAGCTCGAACTAATCTTGGAACATGGACATTAGCGGATGGTTCCCAGGAATTATCCTCTGGACCATAGCCTTTCCATTTGATGAGTAACTGGGTCTGACCACCCCTTTTTTTGCAATCCAGGATAGCCTCCACCTCATATTCTTCATTACCTTTGACCAGCAGTGGAGCAGGAGTTTCTGGATCTCGACCTGGAAATAAACTTGGTATTGTTGGTTTTAATAGGGAGACATGGAATACCGGATGGATCTTCATATTCTTTGGTAGCATTAATTCAAAAGCCACAGGGTTAATCCTTCTCTTAATTGTAAATGGTCCCAGGTACCTCGAACCAAGCTTCTTTGAAGGACAGCTCAATTTCAGATTTGTAGTAGATAACCAGACCTTATCTCCTGGTTTCAGATTTAGATTCCCCCTCCTTTTTCTGTCAAAAAATGTTTTGTTACTTGCTTGAACCTCTAAAATAGTTTTTTGTAGCATTTGGCCATTCCTACTGAGGAAATTCAACCTTTCTTGTACCAGAATTTCAGGGAGGAAGGAAGATTGATATCCATAGTTGGAGTAAAAAGACTGTTTGGTAGCAGAGTGGATGGAATTGTTGTACACAAGTTCAGCTAATGGAATGAGAGACACCCAGTCATCCTGTGAATAAGATGAGAAACATCGTAAGTATTGTTCAAGGGTCTGGTTTGTCCTCTCAGTTTGTCCATCTGTTTGCGGATGATACGCAGAAGAAAAGCGAAGTTCACTTTCTAGTGCCTCACACAGAGCTTTCCAGAACTTAGAAGTGAATTGCACTCCCCGATCAGGCACGATATTGCTAGGAACATCATGTAATCTCACTATTTCTTTAATAAAAGCAGAAGCAGTCTCAGCAGCACAAGGAGTCCCTCTCAGGGGAATGAAGTGGGCTATTTTTGGCAGACGATTAATCACGACAAAGATGGTGGTGACCCTTCAGATGGGGGAAGCTCTTCAATAAAATCCAGAGAAATCATACTCCATGGCTTTTCAGGTACTGGTAGAGATTCCAACAGGCCCCAGGTGTTGGCTTTATCAGACTTTATCAGACTTGTTTCGGAGACATACTGAGCAAGATCTAACATAGTTCTTACAATCCTAAATTAAATTTGGCCACCAGAAGGAACGGGAGACCAAATTCAATGTCAGGTTCGGATGGTACAATTGGGTCATGAAACATGCATGAGAGCGCATCGGGCTTGCAGTTCTTTGATCCTGGATGGTATGTCAAGTGAAGCACAAAGCGGGAGAAGAACAGTGCCCATCTTGCCTGCCGTGGCCTTAGGCATTTTGCAGTTCTCTAGTACTCTAGGTTCTTGTGATCCATAAAGATGAGGATAGGGTGGGAAGCTCCCTCCAGCAAGTAGCGCCATTCCTCAAGGGCAGCCTTGATGGCTAATAGCTCTCTGTCTCCCACGTCATAGTTCCATTCAGGGGAGCTTAACTTTCTAGAGAAGAAGGCAACAGGGTGAAGGAAGGTTTTAAGTCCCTGTCGCTGAGACAATATGGCTCCAACAGCATCTTCAGAAGCGTCTACTTCAAGGACATAAGCTAAGGCAGGATCTGGGTGCTTAAGGATAGGAGCAGAGGTGAAAAGGTCTTTAATTGTTCAAATGCTGCTTGAGCCTCAGGAGTCCACTTGAAAGCAACATGTTGCCTGTTTAACTGTGTGACTGGTGCAATGATACCTGAAAAGTTCTTAATAAATTTCCTATGGAAATTGGCAAATCCCACGAAGCGTTGTACCGCTTTCCTGTCTCTTGGAACAGGCCATTCTAATACAGAGGTCACCTTTTGGGGATCCATAGCAATTCCATCGGGAGTGATCACAAGTCCGAGGAACTGAATTGTCAGGGCTCCCGGGTATGACCAGAGGTGTGTGACTGACGCAGGGAAACGCAGACTTCAGATATGTTATAAACAATATAATTTATTAACACTAACAATACAAACATAAACGCAGTGCAATATTAAAACATAACACAGTGCAAACAAACCAAACCAACCACCCACAGATGACAGTACATACAATGCAAGCGTCGTCAGGCAGGCCGGGTCAATATCAATCGGGCAGGTAGGTACAGGGGGAGCAAGCGGAGAATGGTCAGGGTCACAAGCCAGGTTCAGCAGGTAGCGGGCAGCGTGGTACAGAGGGTCAGGCAGAGGAGAATGGTCAGACAAGCCAGGGATCAGGAGCAGGAGAATGGTCAGACAAAGCCAGGGATCAGAGCAGGGTAAGCAACGAATCAGACAGGAACAGGAACAGGGAGCAGGAACAGGATACAGGGCCCAGGAGAAACACACACCAAGGCAGAGTCTGCAGGTCTGGCCATCCCTTAAATACACCAGTATAAGCAGTTTCAGGTGTTTAGCTGGCTGCAAGGTTGAGTCTCTGATTGCTGGGAGCACCCGCTGGCCAGCCCTGGTACTGCAGCCCATAAGGCAGGCGAGTCCCACCATTGCTGGCCAGTCCATTCCTGACAGTACCCCCCCCTCAAGGAGCGGCCTCAGGACGCTCCAAACAATCCTAGCTGGGCAAAATGTTCCACCGCCCGGGTCTGGTAACTGGCGGGATATCAAAGACTGGCACACCGGGCAGGACTCCGGGCAGCGGCACACCGGGCAGGACTCCGGGCAGCGGCCCATTGGGCAGCGGCACACCGGGCAGAGGCACATCGGGCTGGACTCCGGGCAGAGGCACATCGGGCTGGACTCCGGGCAGAGGCACATCGGGCTGGACTCCGGGCAGAGGCACATCGGGCTGGACTCCGGGCAGAGGCACATCGGGCTGGACTCCGGGCAGAGGCACATCGGGCAGCGGCACACCGGGCAGAGGCACATCGGGCTGGACTCCGGGCAGAGGCACATCGGGCAGGACTCTGGGCAGAGGCACATCGGGCTGGACTCCGGGCAGAGGCACATCGGGCAGGACTCCGGGCAGAGGCACATCGGGCAGGACTCCGGGCAGAGGCACATCGGGCAGCGGCACACCGGGCAGAGGCACATCGGGCTGGACTCCGGGCAGAGGCACATCGGGCTGGACTCCGGGCAGAGGCACATCGGGCAGGACTCCGGGCAGAGGCACATCGGGCAGGACTCCGGGCAGAGGCACATCGGGCAGGACTCCGGGCAGAGGCACATCGGGCAGGACTCCGGGCAGAGGCACATCGGGCAGGACTCCGGGCAGAGGCACATCGGGCTGGACTCCGGGCAGAGGCACATCGGGCTGGACTCCGGGCAGAGGCACATCGGGCTGGACTCCGGGCAGAGGCACATCGGGCTGGACTCCGGGCAGAGGCACATCGGATCACCAGGCGAAGCAGCAGGCAGCGGGCCACCAGGCGGAGCAGCAGGCCCTGGGCCCCCAGGCGGAGCAGCAGGCACCGGGCTCCCAGGCAGGGCAGCAGGCACCGGGCCCCCAGGCGGGGCGACAGGCATCGGGCCCCCAGACAGGGTGACAGGCATCGGGCCCCCAGATGGGGCGACAGGCATCGGGCCCCCAGATGGGGCGACAGGCATCGGGCCCCCAGGCGGAGCGACAGGTCTCGGGCCCCCAGGCGGAGCGGCGGGCGCCGGATCCCCAGGCGGAGCGACAGGTCTCGGGCCCCCAGGTGGAGCGGCGGGCGCCGGACCCCCAGGCGGAGCGACAGGTCTCGGGCCCCCAGGCGGAGCGGCGGGCGCCGGACCACCAGGCGGAGCGACAGGTCTCGGGCCCCCAGGCGGAGCGGCGGGCGCCGGACCCCCAGGCGGAGCGACAGGCACCGGGTCACCAGGCACGACAGTGGGCTCCAAGTCAACTGGCATGACCGCTGGCACTGGGTCAGACAATGGATCGTCTGGCTGGACAGTGGGCATCGGGTCACCAGGCATCAGGTCACTTGGCTCGACAGCGGGCACCGCGTCATCTGGCAAGGCAGTGGGCTCCGAGTCAACTGGCATGACCGCGGGCACTGGGTCAGACATTGGATCGTCTGGCTGGACAGCGGGCATCGGGTCACCAGGCATCAGGTCATTTGGCTCAACAGCGGGCACCGCGTCATCTGGCAAGACAGTGGGCACCAAGTCACCAGGCACGACAGTGGGCTCTGACTCAATTGGCACAAAAGCGGGCACCGGGTCATCAGGTACCGGATTGTCTGGTTAGACAGCGGGCATCGGGTCACCAGGTATGACAGCGGGCACTGGGTCACCAGGCATCAGGTCATTTGGCTTGCCAGCGGGCACCGCGTCATCTGGCAAGGCAGTAGGCACCGGGTCACCAGGCATTGGATCGTCTGGCTCGACAGCGGGCATCGGGTCACCAGGTATGACAGCGGGCACTGGATCACCAGGCATCAGTTCATTTGGCTCGCCAGCGGGCACCGCGTCATCTGGCAAGGCAGTGGGCACCGAGTTACCAGGTACGACAGCGGGCTCTGAGTCAATTGGCACAACAGCGGGCACCGGATCAGGTACCGGATCATCTGGATCAACAGTGGGCATCGAGTCAACTGGCCTAATAGGATCATCAGGCTGGATCAGTTCATCATGCTGGGTAGAGGCATCAGGCTGAGTGGAGGCATCATGCTGAAGAGAGGCATCAGGCTGAGTAGAGGCATCAGGCTGAGGAGAGGCATCAGGCTGAGGAGAGGCATCAGGCTGAGGAGAGGCATCAGGCTGAGGAGAGGCATCAGGCTGAGTAGAGGCATCAGGCTGAGTAGAGGCATCAGGCTGAATAGAGGCATCAGGCTGAATAGAGGCATCAGGCTGAATAGAGGCATCAGGCTGGGTACAGGCATCAGGTTGAAGTGCGGGTGCCGAGGCACCAGGCTGAACCACGGAAGGCAGGTTCTCAGACGGCAGGCTCACCGGTTTGGATACTGGCAGGATGGTATTGGTTGGAAAGAATTTTCGCTTTTTTCTGGTTTTAACTACTGGAGCACTGCAAGTAAATGCAGGTCTGCAAACGAATGGAGCAGCTGGAGACAGAGAAGAGCTGGAGGATGGAACAGGGGAGGGAGCAGTTGCTACAGAGGGCTTTTTTACAGGGTTAAAGGCAGGATAGGTGCAGCGAGTGGGAACAGGGTACTGACATGCGGTAGATAGCAGGGCAGGAGGAGCTGTTGGGAATGCAGGAATAGAGCTTTGAGGAAATAGATTAGAAGCAGGACTGGGTTTTTGTAGGCTGACTGAGGCTGGGTGCAACAAATCTGTCCATGTCTGCAGTATGGGTTGAACAAAGCTGAGCTTACACAAAGCCTGTCTGACCAAAGACTGCACTGCGTTTATACAATCTCTTAGTACCTGTGGTGAACATGCAGCATAATGCTCCAAGAAGCAATCCACATCATCCTCTAATAACCATACCAGGAACTCTACCTGTCTACCTGGTCGGCACTAAATGGTGGCAAAAATTCATCCCTGCATTCGGGGGTACCAGATGAAATCAACTCCGCACAATCTGAATCAATGGCTGCACCTCAGAGAATTCTGTGCCCTGATCTACTAGAACATGAGCGAGCCGTATACATTCTAGCAGTTCATCCCGGGGATACTCCTTCAGAGTTTGATAAGCATACTCTCTGTCATCAAACACTAGCAGATATAAATACACAACCTCATCAAGATCCATCCTTCCCAGCAACAAACCAAGATGGCTTCCCTGTGCAGCCACTTCTGGTCAGGATTGGCCTTGGTGTAATGTCAGGGCTCCCGGGTATGACCAGAGGTGTGTGACTGACACAGGGAAACGCAGACTTCAGATATGTTATAAACAATATAATTTATTAACACTAACAATACAAACATAAACGCAGTGCAATACTAAAACATAACACAGTGCAAACAAACCAAACCAACCACCCACAGATGACAGTACATACAATGCAAGCGTCATCAGGCAGGCCGGGTCAATATCAATCGGGCAGGTAGGTACAGGGGGAGCAAGCGGAGAATGGTCAGGGTCACAAGCCAGGTTCAGCAGGTAGCGGGCAGCGTGGTACAGAGGGTCAGGCAGAGGAGAATGGTCAGACAAGCCAGGGATCAGGAGCAGGAGAATGGTCAGACAAAGCCAGGGATCAGAGCAGGGTCAGCAACGAATCAGACAGGAACAGGAACAGGGAGCAGGCACAGGATACAGGGCCCAGGAGAAACACACACCAAGGCAGAGTCTGCAGGTCTGGCCATCCCTTAAATACACCAGTATAAGCAGTTTCAGGTGTTTAGCTGGCTGCAAGGTTGAGTCTCTGATTGCTGGGAGCACCCGCTGGCCAGCCCTGGTACTGCAGCCCATAAGGCAGGCGAGTCCCACCATTGCTGGCCAGTTCATTCATGACATGAATAGTCTGTTTCTCGAATTCACACTTTTCAGCTTTGGCATAGAGGTGATGTTGGCGTAATCTACCCAATATCTTCTTTACATGATCCCGGCGTCATTCAATTGAGCTGGAAAAGACTAGGATGTCATCCAAGTAAACAATGATAAATAGATCAAGATAGTCCCGGAATATATCATTAACGAAGTGTTGGAATGTTGCTGGGGCATTACAGAGGCCAAATGGCATCACCAGGTATTCGAAATGCCCAAAGCGTGTTCGAAAGGCCGTCTTCCATTCATCCCTTTCACAAATTCTGACTAAATTGTATGGACCTCTCAGATCTAATTTTGAAAAGACACATGTCCCTCGTAGCCTTTGGAACAATTAGGAAATCAGGGGAAGAGGATAGCGGTTCTTGACTGTTATCTTATTCAGATCACGATAGTCCACACGTGGTCTAAGAGTATGATCTTTCTTTTCGACAAAGAAGATGCCAGCTCCCGCTGGTGATGTAGAGGGCTGAATAAACCCTTTTTCCAGGCTTTCATCTATATAACTCCAGAGGACCTCTAGTTCCAATTCGGAGAGGGGGTAAATTCGCCCAAAAGGAATTTCAGCATCGGGCAGAAGTTCAATAGGACAATCGTAGGGCTGATGCGGGTGAAGAGCATTGGCACTCTTCTTGTTGAATACATCCAAGTAGTCATGGTATGCAGCAGGAACTAGTTTCATCATCTCTGAATCAGGATGGATACCAAGAAGAGGAGTCACTGTGCATGGTTCCTTTGGAATGCGATGGTTCTGACAGTATTTGGAAGGGAATAGGATCTCCCTGGAAAGCCAAATGATGGATGGGTTGTGTGCCCTTAGCCAGGGCATGCCGAGGATGACTAGAAACATTGGTGAGGTTATGACATCCAGACATAGAAATTCCTGATGTCCCGAGGAGGAGTGGCAGAAAATTGGCATAGTCTCTTGTGTCACTGGGCCAGAACTGATACCAGAGCCAGCAGCCAGATAGACCAAAAATCTTTGTGTCTTAGTACGGAGAGGGATATTGTTTTGATTAGCGAAGGTCAAATCCATGAAGCAGCTACAGGCACCAGAGTCTATAATTGCTAGAACAGTAATACTGTAGTTCTTTCAGCAAGCTGTAAGTGAAGATGGAAGGAGAGGTGCGTTTGACTCGTTCCTTGGGGGTGCATCATATGGAACCAGCTAGGAGAAGGCCTCACTGGACATGTCAGTACATAGTGACCCGCATCACCACAGTAGAGGCAAAGGTTGGAGTTTTGTCATCGAAGACATTCAGCAGAGGATAATGGTGGTCTCCAAAAGCTCCTTCTAGGAGAATTATGATGCCCTCTTTTTCTGGGGAGTAAGTCTGATGTGACAGCAGTGGGTGAGGAGACAGGAGTCTCCATTTCTTAGCAGATCAAGACACCCCTGCTAGTTCTTTCATCCTACCTTTCCCAGATCTGTCGATCAATTAAATAGCAAGGTTAATCAGGTTCTCTAGACTGGTTGGTACCCCAACTCGGGCAAGCTCATCTTTCAGGATGTTAGAAAGACCAAGGCGAAACTGATGGCGGAGAGAAGACTCGTTCCATTGAGTGTCAGAACTCCAGATACAGAACTCAGTGACATATTCCTCTATAGGCCTTTGGCCTTGCTGTAGCTTGCTAAGCATAGATTCTGCAGTTTGATGTCAGAAGGGATCAGTGTAAAGTTGTGACATCGCTGAGAAAAAAGAGTCCATAGAGTCATGTTGCTCACAAAAGTGGTGTGCCCAGGATTGGGGTTCATTCTGAAGGAGTGAAATAATGAATCCCACTTTGGTGCTTTGTGATGCAAAGTTCTTGGTAGCAGAGAAAAATATAGCTCACAGGAGTTACGAAAGGTTCGAAACTTCCTGCGGTCTCCCGTGAAAAACTCAGGTATTGGCACCTGGGGTTCCGGTAGAGGAGAAGTTCCATGAATCATGCTGAGCTCTGTCTGGATAATTATGTCTGAGACTGCAGAGGGACCCATGGCTGTTGAGACATCTGACTTGGTTGGTAGTTGGTATTCCATGTGCTCAAGGTTTTTTTGCAAACTCTGCACCATGTAAGGCAAGGCAGAGATTGATTGACAGTTGTCCCCCATTGCAGAGGCCTCCCTTTCATACTCCATCACTGGCTGACTGGTACTGTCACGTACCTGATTGGAGACTGAAATGGCGAGGTCGGCCTCACTTGTGTCACTAGCCCTGACCCAGGGGCGGACTGACAACTTATGGGGCCCCTGGGCAATAGGGGATCATGGAGCCCCTGTGTCCTTGCCCAAACTCAAAAAAGCCTATGAAAAAGGTACCAGGGGCATCTCATGGGGCCCCCTACTGGCACTGCCCGAGTTTCCAAATGGTCAGTCCGCCCGTGCCCTGACCCCACTGGAAGTGGAACAGAGGGTGTCTAGGGACCAGGGGGACAAGAGCACCAGCAGATGTTGTTTGCAGCTGGAGACTTTGGAAGACTGATGAACCTCCGATTCAGAATCAATAGTGATATGCAGAGCTGGTATGGTAGGTCGCCAGGTGTGCACCAGAGCAAGGCAGGAAGCTGGGATGGGAGATAGGTGCAATGTCATAGGAATAGCCAGGGTCATCAATGGGTAGACAGCTAGGTACCAAATCCTAAGCAAGAAAAGTCATTGTGCTCAACAAAAGTGCCCCACATGGACTGACACTCACCCTCATTCCATGACCATCTATCTCTAGAGTGGTCATTAATGCTTTGTGGGACAATCCCAGTAAGCCAATGGTCCCAGAATCCTTTAGCCTGTGATCATCTATCCTTAAGGTGGTACGTGACATATAAGGAACAACTTCCAAAAACGCCCGCTGTCTCCACGGCTCCACAAGCAGCAAAGAAATGTGTCACCATATATGAAGAAAAAAAAGATCTACCCAAAGGTAGCAGTGTCCAGCTTCAGATGTTTGTCCGCTCCCAGCACACATGCAACCCACAGTCTCCTCTCTATTACTACATTGTAGGAGCTCATCTGTAGGGTTCTTCCCTTTTTCTGTGCCTCTGAACAATATTACGCTATCACAGCTGAACACTAGAGGGACCACTAGCTGAACATAGTTCTTATAATGAATGTCTTGCCAGCACATATCATACCATACACTTTCAATGATATGGGCTGTGTACTTCCTACTAGGTGTTGACAGAAGCAGCGAGTGACTTACCGATGGGTATTTCCCTTCTGGCTGATGGCCACCAGAGATGGCACGAAAGCTTCACTTCGAAACAAAGATGACCTACAAAACTTCCAGGACACTTTTGCATCTGCCTATTGTGGATTTTCCAGATTGGAGGGTCCTGATGAAGTCCCTCAACTACTTCCCCAATCCAATAAGCAGAAACTGCTCTAGAGAAGAAAGAGTGTTTGCAACCCTGCTGGTTCACAGTCTTAAGAGCACGGCGTGAATGATGACCTGGAACACTTTTCTGTTGCAGGATTTGTCTTTTCTGAATGGTCATTCTGTTTTGGTCATTCTGTTTTTCTATTATAACTCTTGCTCCTGACCAGAGTGTGTATATATGTACATGCTGTAAACCTTTTGCAATGTCAGATTTAAAAGTTCTTTTGTATAATGTCAGAGGTATGTGCTCTCCTTTTAAAACTGATATAATTTGGAGAGAGCTAAGTACTCTCAAGCCCTGGGTACTTATGCTTCAAAAGATGCACTTCACTCATAAGTCAGTTCCTAGACTCCCCAATCATATCTTTGACAAATGGTTTCTGAGCACATCCCCAATCAAATGAGTAAAAGGCATGGCTATACCTAGCCATAAGCACTGCCCCCTTGTCCCCATAGACCATTGGGTGGGCCCAGATGGCAGATATGTGATGGTAAAAGGTACTTTATTTGGCAGTCCTATTATGTTTGCTAACATCTTTGCTGCATCATAATTCCAAGCAAACTGCCTTTCTTGATGATGTTTTAGGAATACTGTATGAATTCTCTAGGATGCTGAACGTAGGGGGAGATCTCTGTTTAAGCACTTATCCCCTTTTAGATACCTCCTCTGTTAATGTAAATCTATCTAAGGCAGCAAAGAAACATTTGTATAGATCTTTGCAAAAAATATTAATTGGTGGTCAGCTGATGGGTATTGAATGCTAATGAAAAAGATTATACCATGTGTCCATCAGTTGTACTCTGATGGATTAAGGATATCTGCCACATGGACATGGTGCCCTAATAAAAATACTTTGGATGACTTGGTCATAGCCTGTGTCAGGGAATGGGAAGATCGCCGCTGCGATCGAATCTGCACATGCGTAGAATCCTGACAAAACGTACAGGCAGGCAGGCACTAGGACCCAGGCGTGCCTGTCACAAATGACGGGCTAGGCAAGCACTAGGACCCAGGAGTGCCTGTCAGGAGTCGGGTGGACTATTTAAACCCGGCTCTTGCAATGCTCAAGTGCCGTATGGTCTTATCTGTGTTCCTGAGTTTCTGTGAGTAGATTGTTTGTTGCCGAACCTGCCTGACCCTGATTTGCTGTCCGTCTCCTGCTCTGATCCCTGGCTTTGTCTGACCATTCTCCTGCTTAACCCTGTACGTTCTGACCTCCTGCTAACGAACCCGGCTTGTGACCTGTTTATCCCTCTGCCTGCTGATTTTGTACTATGCCGCCACCACTGTTACCGACCCGGCTTGCCTGACGCTGCTCCTGTTACCTCCTCACATCAGACTCTCACCTGCTATACACCTCCAACGGTGCTTCTACCACAGCTGGGTGAACCCAGGGGCCGCGACCTGGTCTCGGCCTGCTCCAAGTCCATCCCCACCATCAGGGGCCCTGGTGAACAAGCAGGTCGGAGCTTAGATTCCGCGCCTTGGGGGAATCCAGTCTGTGGAGTGCTAGAGGCTACCGCAGTGGGGTCCCTGACAGAACCATACGGCCATGTCAGAGTCTGGAGGAGGACCTTCACCCTGGGAAGAGATGTGCCAACATCTGGCGGCACTCACACAGGCAGTGAAGACCCTGGAAGAGGGATACAAGCACCTGGAGGGACAGGTCCAGAGCCTGGCCGCACCAACACCCACAACTCCAGGCCCAGTGGGTGCGCCTCTGACCATGGGTGCAGCGGGGTCTGCAGTTGGAGCAGCATTTACCATCCCCCCGCCAGAGCCAAGAGTGCCGACCCCTGAGCGGTTCAGTGGGGACCGAGGGAAGTTCAGGGCCTTCCAAAATTCCTGCCAGCTGTACTTTGACCTGCAACCCCGGACCTTCTCTTCTGAATCGGTGAAGGTAGGATTTGTCATATCCTTGCTGCAGGGGGAGCCCCAGGGATGGGCTCATCGCCTGATGGAGGCCCACCACCCACATTTAAATACTGTCACCACATTCTTTAAGGCGATGGCACAACTGTACGATGACCCGCATCGAGCCGCCTCGGCCGAAGCAGCTCTCTATTCATTACAACAGGGACGCCGGGCAGCGGAGGACTATGCCGCTGAGTTCAGGCAATGGAGTGGAGACACACAGTGGAATGATGCAGCTTTACGCCACCAGTTCCGGTTGGGACTGTCAGAACCATTGAAGGACGAGTTAGCGAGAACAGAAATTCCAGACTCCTTGGAAGGTTTAATCGATCGGGCCATACAGATCGATCGCCGACTGCGGGAAAGGAGACAGGAGAGGTCCAGCCAGGGGCAGAGAACTTCATGGATGATGCCCAGAGTACCAGTCATGCCAAGGGTCAGTGTCGGCAGTCGGAGCTCCGAACCGTCCGAGGGGGCCGAGCCTATGCAACTCGGCCTGATGCGGCCTACTCTTTCTACTGAGGAACGACAGAGGCGTCGAGCCAATAACCTGTGTCTTTACTGCGGAGCAGCGGGTCATATGGTGCGTTCCTGTCCGAAGAAAGACTGTAAGTTCTCTTCTATTCCTTTTAATATATCTGCTGTATGTGAAGGCAACCCCACTCACTTGGCTGTACCTGTGTCCTTTCAGCTTCCCGGAGGAAGCACACAGGTGATGGCTATCATTGATTCTGGGGCCTGTAGTTGCTTTGTCGATCTCGGTTTCGCTACCCAGCACCAAATACCGTTGCTCGCCAAAGAACACAGGGTGAATATTTTTCTGGCGGATGGGTCTCGGATAAAATCGGGGACGGTAGACCGGGAAACCCCTCCTATACATACCACAGTGGCGGGTTATCACCAGGAGTTTCTCCGCTTGGACGTCATCGCGTCCCCCCTATTTCCAGTTATTCTGGGGCTCCCTTGGCTACGAGCTCACGACCCCCAAATTGACTGGAAGACCGGGTCAATCCAGTTCCACTCACGATACTGTCAGGAACATTGCCTACCTAGGGCATCACTAGATACCCCGGCCTTATTAACTGTAAGCTCCGAGGCCAAGTTAACTCAGATGGTACCTGCAGCTTACCACAAATTCCTAGACGTGTTTAGTCCACGGGGGGCAGAGGTTCTTCCCCCACATCGGGCCTATGATTGCCCCATCGATCTGCTCCCGGGCTCCGAGATTCCTTTTGGCCGCATTTTTCCCTTATCTGAGCGGGAACTAGGGGCTTTAAGAGAATATATTGATGAGAGCCTCCGGAAGGGATTTATCCGCCCTTCCACATCCCCGGCCGGGGCAGGGATTTTCTTTGTTGAAAAGAAGGACGGATCCCTAAGACCGTGTGTTGATTACAGAGACCTCAATAAGATTACTGTCAAAAACCGCTACCCCCTTCCTTTGGTCCCAGAATTATTTCAGAGATTAAGGACGGCATCCATCTTCTCCAAGTTGGCCCCCCGGGGTTGCCTATAACTTGGTTCGGATACGTGAGGGAGACGAGTGGAAAACAGCGTTTCGCACTCGGTTCGGACATTTTGAATGTCTTGTCATGCCTTTTGGGCTATGTAATGCACCGGCCACCTTCCAGCACTTTGTCAATGACATTTTCAGGGACTTTCTGGATATCTTTGTCATTGTCTATTTGGACGATATCCTGATATTTTCCTCTTCCCTGGAAGCACATCGGGGACATGTTAAGAGTGTGCTGGAACGTCTCCGTCAGCATGGCCTTTATGCGAAAGCCGAGAAATGCTGCTTTGAACAGGAAAGCATTTCATTTCTTCTTTTAATAATCTCCACTACGGGGATCGCTATGGACCCACAAAAAATCTCAGCTATCCTGGAATGGCCTGCCCCCACGGATAAGAAGGGAGTTCAGAGATTTATTGGATTCGCCAATTTTTATAGAAAGTTCATAAAGAACTTCTCAGGCCTGGTAGCGCCCATTACCCAGCTCACCAAGGTAGGAGTTCGTTTCCAATGGACTCCAGCTGCAAAGGTAGCTTTTGACGCATTGAAAAAACTATTTACAACGGCTCCCATTCTGAGCCACCCTGACGCATCCCTACCCTACATACTAGAGGTAGACGCATCAGAAGTGGCTGTTGGAGCAGTATTGTCACAGAGGGTAGGGGCCAAGGAGCTAATGCATCCAGTGGCTTTTTTCTCCAGGAAGCTATCCCCTTCTGAAAGGAACTACGATATTGGGGATAGGGAGTTACTAGCCATTAAGACAGCTCTGGAGGAATGGCGTTATCTGCTAGAGGGGGCCCTACACCCCATTCTGGTCTATACTGACCACAAAAACCTGGAGTATTTAAAAACAGCCAAACGCCTCCGTCCACGCCAGGCCAGATGGGCACTGTTTTTCGCGAGATTTAGTCTTCACATAACGTATCGTCCTGGGTCAAAGAACACTAAGCCTGATGCCCTTTCTCGGATGTTGGAGGATCCTAGGGAGACGCCCCAGCCAGACACCATCCTGCCGGCAGGTAGCTTTCTATTGCTACAGTCAGAACTACTGTCTAAATTGCAGACGGCCTCCAACCGGGTTCCTGACCTGCCTGGGGTCTCCCTGCTGAACAAGGAGGGTCTCTTTTGGAGAGGGGAACAGGTCGTGGTACCCAAGGAGGTCCAATCCCTGGTGTTGGGGTTTTGTCATGACCATCCCCTAGCAGGACACTTCGGGATACATAAGACGTTAGAGCTGACACGACGCACATTTTGGTGGCCAAACATGGCCAAGGACTGTGAAGCATATGTGAAATCTTGCCCCGTCTGTAACCGAAACAAACCCACCAGAGACAAGGCCTGGGGCCTATTGAAACCACTGCCAATACCTGACCGACCTTGGAGTATGATCTCGTTAGATTTTATTGTTGACTTGCCACCCTCACGAGACCACACTGTGATCTTTGTGGTTGTGGACCGCCTGTCTAAAATGGCCCATTTTCTGCCACTAGCCAAGACACCATCAGCTTCCGAAACAGCCCAAGTATTTATCAAAGAGATTGTGAGGCTGCACGGAGTGCCAAAAGAGATTGTCTCGGACCGTGGAGTACAGTTTACTTCCAGATTCTGGAAAGCATTATGTGAGGGGCTGGCGATTAAGTTATCTTTCTCGTCAGCATATCACCCCCAGACAAACGGGCAGACAGAACGAACTAATCAAACGCTTGAGCAATACCTGAGATGCTATACATCTTTCCTGCAGGATGACTGGCTGACACTTCTACCAATGGCAGAATTTGCATATAACAATGCGAATCATTCTGCCACCAACCAATCCCCGTTTTTCGCTAATTATGGGTTTCACCCTACCTTCCTGCCAGACCTGGTTCCTGAGAACTCAGTCCCAGCGGCCCAGGACACCTTAGAATTCTTCACTGCCAATAACAAGCTACTACAAGAGACAATGGCTAAGGCCCAAGAGGACAGTAAAAGGTTCTGTGACAGGAGGAGAAAGGGAGAATTGGCTATACATCCTGGGGATCGGGTTTGGTTATCAACGGTCAACCTGAAACTGACTTGCCCGTCCAGAAAATTGGCACCCAAGTTTGTGGGGCCCTTCCAGGTAGAACGTAAGGTTAACGAAGTAGCGTTTAAATTGACTCTCCCTGAATCCCTCAAGATACACCCAGTCTTCCATGTATCGTTGTTGAAGCCTGTGGTTGCAGACCCCTTTTTAGACCGCAGGTCTAGACCTCCAGAAGCCATAGACATCAATGGGGAGGAGGAATTTGAGGTGGAAGCAATTTTGGATTGTAGGAGGAGGGGTGGTCAGGTACAATATTTAATTAAGTGGAAAGGCTATGGGCCGGAGGAAAACTCGTGGGAACCTGCCCAGAACGTCCATGCCCCCAGATTGATGCGGGAATTCCTACGTAACCAGCCTCAAAGGAGGAATCGGGTGGGCATCCGGAGGCTGCCCGTAAGGGGGGGGCAATGTCAGGGAATGGGAAGATCGCCGCTGCGATCGAATCTGCACATGCGTAGAATCCTGACAAAACGTACAGGCAGGCAGGCACTAGGACCCAGGCGTGCCTGTCACAAATGACGGGCTAGGCAAGCACTAGGACCCAGGAGTGCCTGTCAGGAGTCGGGTGGACTATTTAAACCCGGCTCTTGCAATGCTCAAGTGCCGTATGGTCTTATCTGTGTTCCTGAGTTCCTGTGAGTAGATTGTTTGTTGCCGAACCTGCCTGACCCTGATTTGCTGTCCGTCTCCTGCTCTGATCCCTGGCTTTGTCTGACCATTCTCCTGCTTAACCCTGTATGTTCTGACCTCCTGCTAACGAACCCGGCTTGTGACCTGTTTATCCCTCTGCCTGCTGATTTTGTACTACGCCGCCACCACTGTTACCGACCCGGCTTGCCTGACGCTGCTCCTGTTACCTCCTCACATCAGACTCTCACCTGCTATACACCTCCAACGGTGCTTCTACCACAGCTGGGTGAACCCAGGGGCCGCGACCTGGTCTCGGCCTGCTCCAAGTCCATCCCCACCATCAGGGGCCCTGGTGAACAAGCAGGTCGGAGCTTAGATTCCGCGCCTTGGGGGAACCCAGTCTGTGGAGTGCTAGAGGCTACCGCAGTGGGGTCCCTGACAGCCTGGCTGTGGCACTGCTCTTAAAAATTATATTGCTGAAAATTGAAAATAGATCAGGAGAGATGTCTGAGAGTGTAATATGAGCAGTTCATAAGGTTATGATTAGAGTGGAATTTATCACCCAGGCAACTGCCCTAAAAACAACTTCAGACTGACTTGATAGCACTGATGACTTGGAGTGTTTAGCAGAATGGCAACACATTGGAAAACCTTAGGCTGCAGCTGAAACAACTGTTGGAACAAATGTGGCCATATGTTAGCTAGAGCGCTCAAGAATAAGTTTACGCAAACAGACTTTCCTTATAACAGAGGATTTACATAGAGCTAACTTTCCACCTCTTTTACAGACTATTAGAGAAGAGATGAGAACATGGGATAGGATGCATTTTACTTGGCTGGCTAAGATTGCCATCTTGAAATTGATATTTCTTCCTAAACTCTTATTTTTCTTTCAAATGCTTGGAAGTGAAAAGCCCACAGACTCTCCTATAATTTTCTTTGTAGAACAAAAGATGAGGGGGGGGGTCTGGCAAAAATGCAAAGCAAATGCATTGATGTGAATTGTAAATTGGAATGTTCATATACAGGATAAGCTGTGGGAAAAAACAATGACTGGCTTTAACTTGGCATATGCATCATGGCTCCCTATACACATAGGGGCTTGGTGGACTCAGTATCCCCCGATATAATTTACTGACTATGGGGTTTGCTGAACAAAGCAGAGAGACTGGTACTGTATCCATCTCACTTTAAACCATTGGGAAGCATTCCTTGGTTTACGTCGGGGGGGAACATTTGTATTTTTTTAATGCCAGGGGTGGTGCTGCAGAAATTAGATTCTTTAGATTTATGACTTATAAAGTCATAATACTGACTTAAAATCCCTTTCAGAGTTTCGGAAGAATGAGGGAACTCCCACTGGGAATTGACCCAACTTCAAATCTTCTTCAGCCTGGGTTGTAAAGTGAGACCTGGAGATTCCTTAACCACCTTTGAAATTATGTGGGTTAACAAGGACAATAGTTCTTGACTGCTCTGCTCCCTGTACATTATTTTTGTTAGTCATGACTTCCCAAACCATTCTGTACTATGTAAGAGAATAGGAAAAGGAATTGGGTAAACGTTTATCAGAAAGGATAGTAGATAAAATTACTAAACTAGCTCACACAACCTCTATCAGTTTCAAAGGAATCCTGCTATAAATGTTTAGCAAGATGGTACTGTGTTCTTAAGAAGTTATCAGAAATGTATCCATCTGTGTCTGCAAACTCCTGGATGGTGTGTGGTCAGAGGGGGACATTGGGTGATACTGCCACCTCATAATACCATTTTGGCAAAAAATCTGAAACTTAATTAGCCAAATCACCCAACATTTATTGCGTGGTATCAGTGTCTGTACTTTATGCATACAAAGGATGCAACATATAAAGAACATACAGGAATGCATTGCTTACTCTTCATATATGCGAGTATTTAAACATTCATGGCCCTTTTTGCAGTTGAGCATACAGTGTATCTCCTTAATGACAAGGATACACTTAAGTCTATCAAATTTAATATATTGGACTGTGGAAGATATCAAAAGCAACAATAGGTAACATGACAGTCAGACATTGTAATATTTGTGTGACCATGGACACATCCCCAGTAAATTTTTATCACAGATATACATAAATCATTTTTGCATTATCACTTTGCAATACAGCTCATAACTGATAGAACATTATTAAAGTAATAATAGCAACAGCATACATAGCTGACCTGGAAATCTTTGAAACTGAGCAGAAGAAGTTAATTAAAGCATTGCAATTCTGTGAACAGAATACTGATGGATATGCAGAAACAACACATTTGACAGTAATGGGTAATATTCCATATTCCATAATATTCCATACTGATTCTCCTTGCATAAGAAACCTCACATGCTAGCTTTTTGATGACATATTTTTATGAATATTCATGGGTGTGGGTCATCTGTGCAAATGAGATTTTGAATAGTTTTAAAAAAAACCTTTCCAAAATATCCGAATTATGCAACACATATGTACATCTTTATTTTATTGTGTTAAGAGATTCTGGAGGATAAATGGAAATACAAGAATTGCAGTACAAGTTTTACAGAACAAACTTGTGCTGATCATCTGCTCATATGTCCAAATAATTGTTTATTACACATGGTAATATTGTATATGTATGTATTCATTCCTTTAAAGTAAAACAACTGCACATCTGTCTCACAGGGAGGGTGTGGCTAGGCTGTGAAAAAGTCTCACACATGTGGTATCTCCATACTCAAGAGGAGTAGCAGAATGTATTTTGGGGTGTAATTCTATGTATGCCTGTGACGTGTGTTAGAGATATCTGTGTAAAAAAATAATTTTTATTTTTTTATTTCCTGCATTTTCCAAAAAGACTCAATATGACTCTAAGGAAATATCTTGGAGTGTTTTATTTCCAAAATAGATCCTTTTTTGGGTGTTTCCACTGTTCTGGTGCTCCAGGGCCCCCAAAATTGTGACAGGTAGTCAGGAATTTAGATGTAGAATTTCTGCATTAAAACCCAAAGGTGGTTCTTGGATATTGGGCCATTCTATTCATCTAGGCTGTAAAAAAAAGTCTCACACAGGTGGCATCCTCATACTCAGAAGGGATAACAGAATGTGTTTTGCGGTGTATTTCTAAGCATGCCTATGTTGTGTGTGAGACATAACTTGTTAAAATGACAAGTTTGTTAAGACCAAAGTTTAAAGGTGACATTGGCTTCCCGGACCCTGCCCTGTATTACACAGCTGTGCATTTGACACAAGTGGTAGACTGGTGCAGACATGGTGAACTGAAACTCTGAGTTGGACTGGAGCAGGAGATGGCTCAATCCCCACTTGCGGGATTGCCTTGGGCAGGCAAGATGCACACTGCCTACTTGGCCTCCCACCCGGTCATTGGCCCTACATTGGCAGAGATGGACAGATTCTTTCATTTATCTTCCATATCCAGCTTTCCTTCACCGGTGACGCCAGTCATTGATCACCCAGGCTTTCCGCCGGGCCTTATGGACTCGAAGTTTGTAATGCAGACCTCAAAGAGGCTAATTCATGCCTCTCATTTTCTTTGACCTCCTAACTGGATCCCTATTCAGACACTATTAGACAGACAAATGCCTATAACTCTGGACCATTGGAGAGCCCTTCAGCTCACACTTTTTAGGCTCCATGCCTAGGCCGGCGCTCTTCTCTCGGCAGCTTCACTCCTTTGAGGAGCTCTGCCTGCAGGAGGGCCCGATCCATGGTACCCTTCCATCTTGCTATAAAACTCTGTTGGACCACCATGCAACTGCCAGTTCCCCCTTTTTAGTGAAATGGAAAAGGGAACTGCGGATGAGTTTTACCAAACCTCAAAAAGAACATATACTCTTCTTTGCGCAAAAATCTTACCTCTGCTCAAATAGCAAGAGTCCTCTTATAAAATTATTGCCCACTGGTACAGGACCCCTTGGTCCTGGTCAAACTCTTCCCCAACCAATCTGCCCATTGCTGGAGATGTGAACAACACCTGGGCACTATCCTCCTTATCTTCTGGGAATGCACTAAACTCCAGACCTTCTGGCAGCCAGTGCTCCAACTCATACACAAATTTACAGACATATCTCTGCATAATGACCCAGCAGCAGTCCTCCTTAACCTCACTCCTATGTCAAAGAAACACTATCATAAATCTCTCCTTAACCTCCCTGGCGGTATTCCCGAGTGTAGCTCGGGGTAACATTTCAGTACCAAAAGCGGTAACCCCGAGCTACACTCGGGAATACCATGCGGCGCTGCTCCGGCATGTGTTCTTCACTTACCTTACCCTGCGCTCCCACGATGTGTCCCCTGCAGCGTCCCCGGCCATCTCCTCCGGCCGATGCCGGCATCCGGCTTCTGTGTCCTGTCCCTGTGACGTCGGGACGTACGGGCGCCGCCGCCGCCGGCGGCGGGAAATTTAAAAATTTTAATAAATGTCATTTTTTTTTTTTCATTTTACACAGTAAAACATTGCTGTTTCAACCTATTTCACATACATATTGTCCCTAGTGCTTTGTCCTGTGCCCTGCCTGCATTTTGTCTGTTCTTTCTGCCTGGAAACTGAGAAATGTCCATGGCGTCCAAAAAGTGTCCCTTTAGGTCAAAAGCGGTTTAGACCAGCTAGAGAACAGCGATAGTAAATCAGAACCACTTACAGAATTGAGTGATAATGATTCGTGGGGGAAATTCGTCATCAGAAACTGAAAACGATTTTGCGACTGAGCTCAGCAATGTGCGAACTTGGCGCTCCATTTCACATTTCAGTGTTTTTGGTTTGATTATATTATTGAATTAAATATTTTATTATTTTTATATTATTTTTATGATTATTTATTAAATTATAATTTATGATTTTGTGTTTCAAATTTTATCATACCCGGGATGTTTACTAGACTCTTTTTCGGACAGATTTCAGTGAGTTTTTCCTAAAAATTACAGCCTACAATAAAAAAAATACATATTTCCATGCAAAAAAATGGTACCGCTTTCAGCACCAAAAATCTGAAATAATCATACCGCCAGGGAGGTTAAGCACATTCCAAACGCAGCATGTGCATGCATCCCATGTCAATGGAAACAACAGCTAGCCCCTACTGTGACTCAGTGGTTTGCTAGGGTGAATGACATTGAAAATAAGGAGAATCTGACTTCTGATATCAGAGACAAATCAGAGGAACATAAGACCAGGTATACCTAATACTCCAGTATACCTAATACTCGCTCTTCATGCTTGAACCAAGGGCCATATAGGATGGCTGGATGACATGGTTCCCTGCTCCCCAATGACCTAGCCTTTCCTTGTATCCCCCCCCCCTTTTTATTTTTTATTTTTTTCTCTCTTATCTTTCTCTCTCCCTCTCTCTCTTACATTCTCCTTCTTTTTCACCTCCTTTTCTTCACTATAATGCAAATAGAAAAATCTGGTATGCTCAGACCCCAAGAGTTAGTTTCACAGTGGACTTCCCTCTTTCCTAACCACTTAGTTTTCACTCTGCTGACACTATGTGAGGGGGGGGCATGTAAGTTGTTCTCTCTATGTACAGATAGCGCAGTATTTACTTTTAGGATGTACCATTGTTGTTCTGTTTATCTTATATGGCTGGTGAAGCCACATTTTCATGTAATTTCATTGTTACTGTTGCATACTACTAAATAAAAATTATAAAACAAAAATGACAACTTTGCAGAAAAAAATTTACTTTCTTCATTTTCAAAAAATTGGAATTAGAACTGTCTACTTTACAAAAAAAGGTAATTTGAGGGGTATTTGTACTGTCCTGGCATTTTAGAGTCTCAAGAAATGAAATAGACGGTGTATCAGGACTGATCAATTTTCAAATATATATACCATAGATTGTAGACTCTAACTTTCACACAGACTAAATACACTGGTTTGGGTTATTTTTACCAAAGAAAGATTATTTATTTGCAAACTTTTATAGCAGAAAACAAGCAAATGTGTTTTTATTTAAAGATTTTGGTATTTATTTCTTTATATAGCAAATAATAAAAAAACCAGTGGTAAATAAATATGACCAAAAGAAAGTTCTTAAAAATGGCCTTGGCTAGAAGGGTGCGCAAGTGTCTGGTACTGAGGTCATTAAAAGGAGGATCTTCAGAGGACTGGTACAGTAGAATTGATAGACTTTTTACCCTTCGTTTCTGCCTTTGGAAACATGTTCTACCAGAGAAACATAATCTTTGACACAGACACCAATAAAAAGATTATTGGCATTTAACCATTCCCAAACTTCATACAGTAATTTTACATCTGTCTGTGGTTAGTTACCCTAACTTCCTGTTTTTTTAAATGGTTGCATAGAAAATGAGTCAATGGAAATCTCTGTAACACAGTCCTTGACAGTTGTAAAAACTGACAGGGGATTTAACCCTTCCACGCTCTATCCAAAACTAAGACCCGCATTTGGCTTATAGATACAATTTAACTAAAGACAACAAATTTAATTTTGACTTTCCTTCCATCTCATCCTCTGCCTGGCCTTTTGGAGCCTCAGGTGGATCTTTCACCATTTTTGGGCTAGGGGACTATGGGGGTGACATTGGACGATCTACAGTACTTCCTCTTTTTCCTCTGAGGAGGAGCTTCTGGCTTGTCATTGTTGTTGATCATCCTCAGAGGAAGAGACACCAGCACATCACACCAGACACAAGTCTGGGTTAGGAAAGGAAAAAGGAAAAAAAAAGTAATGTTAACCTTTATATTATTAGCTAGATTAGAAGTTACAGAGAAAAATAGATGCAATAAAGCTAGCAATACACGACAAGATTTCACTTCTCCAGTCCTATGTACTAATTATGAGAAATTCCTTGGACCAATACAGCATAATAGTGGTGGGCCTTATTATAACAATTACAGAAATGAGTATCATCATTGTAATACTAGACCGCAATACTACAATTATAAAAATGAAGCACCAAATTATCAGCAGAGGAACCAACAGCAGTATGGGTTTCAGCATAATCATAATCCAGTGTATTATGGACCAAAACCCCAGAGCCCCAGATTTAAAAAACCACCGCAAGCACCTAATGATGGACTAATGTATAACAGATATGCCCCATTGCAGCAGAGAGATGAAGAGTATTATTACTCCCCAAAACCGTATTCCCCTAAACCTTTTTTAGATCAAAGATGGGGCCTCAATCAGAGAGCAAGACACAGAGAAGCGGAAGGAAAAGAGGCAGGAGATCAGGGCGAAGAGTCCAACAACAGCAGAAAAAGGAGGAGAGAATAATAGGAGAGGACATTTTTAATCTCAGTGGCATACTCCTATTAAAAGAGGAAGTAGAAGTCCTAGACAATGGACTTAAATTTGCCCCTAAGAAAGGGCTAAATAAATTTGAAACTTATATAGGTTTACAAAAATTGGTGAGGAATTTAAATATTAAGAAATGTTACAAAACCCTAGGAATGAATCAACGGTGTCCATTGAGTGGACATATTCCAATCTCAGAAACCAATCCATCTTCTATCTGAAATTTACCGGTAATGACAATAGACATATAAATATGTTTAAAAAAACTAGTAATTGAGGATGTCGCCAAATTACCTATTAAAAAACATTATGAGCAGGGGGATATTAAGAAAGGTATCACATAATTGGAAATGAGGAAAAATGTGATGATTCGCCCAGCTAATAAAGGGGGTGGGATTGTGTTCTGGAGTAAGGAGCAATATAATAATGAAATGGAAAGGCTATTAATTGATATTAAGACGTTTGAGGTATTGAATACTAGTTCAATCAAACATTATAAGAAAAAATTGGAAAAAACAATTAATTAAGGGGTGAAGAAAGGAGTGCTGAATAAGCAAGAAGAAAGGTATTTAATACCCTCTACATGTAGAATACTGGTAATATACTGCATACCTAAAATACATAAACATAGTCAAAATCCACCAGGAAGGCCCATTGTCAATGGAATAGATTCCTTGACAGCACATCTCGGAGTATATATTGATTTAATCTTACAACCCATGGTACAGGGGACATTAGCTTATCTAAAAGACACCAAGCATATTTTACAAATATTGCAAATGGCTGATGTCACAAATAACATGATTATGATGAAGGCAGATGTAGCATCCATATTAACCATGAAGGAGCATTAGAAGCAGTAAACTGGATACTAAATAAAAAAAAGGACCTGTCCCCGGGGGCATAAAAAATTTATTATAAAAAGTTTGGATTTTTGTTTAAAGCATAATTGTTTTTGGTATAACCATAAATACTATCTACAGACGGAAGGCATAGCCATGGGTGCAAAATTTGCACCTAGTGTTGCAAATATCTATATGGCTGTCAAGGTCCTACCTTTTCCCAGAGGTTATGTTACTCCATGTGCTGGCATCCATCTTGGATTTCTGCTGAGCCTGGTGGGAATCTTTTATGCCTTCAGGTCTCTGAGGTCCATCCCCCAGAGGGGTGTGGCTGAGTACATATAAGCCTGTGATCCACACATGCTCTTTGCACTTGTGTCTTGTGTCTTTGTCTTGCTACAGCTCTGTGTATACTCTCGTGATTTTTCTGGTATCTGACTCGGCTTGTGACTAGACCATTCTCTGTGTTTTCCTTCGATCTGACCTTCCGTTGCTGAACCCGACCCGTGACCTGTGATTCTCTGTCTACTGTTCTGTACCGTTTTGTCCCGTTGTTGTCGACCCGGCCTGCCTGACTACGCTATTGTCATTCTTACCAGTTACACGCCATTGGCGGCGGCCATTACCATAGCCGGGGTGTCTTGGGGGCCGCGACCTGGTTCCTGGCTGTGTCAAGTCCATCCCCACCATCAGGGGCCCTGGTGAAGGGCAGCCTGGGACTTAGACTCCGCGCCCTGAGGGACTTCGGTCTGTTTGTGGTGGTTGTCGTCAGTCAGTGCGTTACCCTGCCACTAGGCCTACCTGTCCATTCTACAGCCCTGCCCTGACAATGGCTAAATGGGAGGATGAATGTATCTTCCATTTTCCTAGACCAGAAATCAAATTATCTGGAAGGTTTGTTGATGACCTTATTTTTCTATGGAATGCTAAGCAGGCTGACCTTGGTTTATTATTGAGAAGTTACATGATAATAATAAAAACATCCAGTTGACGGCAGAGATGAGTAAGGAAAATGTACATTTCCTCAATTTAGAGATAAAGATAAATGAGCAAAAAATGATTACCAAAACCTTTTTCAAAAACACTGACAGGAATTCCTATATACCTAACAGTAGCTGTCATGATAAATCATGATTAATTAACATTTCAAAAGGGCAGTTTGTGTAGATTAGAAGGAACTGTACACTGGATGAGGATTTTGTACAGCAAACTGACAAACTCATTAATATGTTCACTAATAAATGATATGATCCAACATGGTTGAAGGCAGAAAGGGAATCAGTGGGTAATATGAGGAGAACTGACATATTAGCTGACAAAATAAAAATTAATGAAGATAGGGGCCTAGTAGTGGTTCCAAACTATAATATACAATATAAACAGGTAGAGCGTATCATATGGAAATACTGGCCTATTCTTCATCAAGATAAGCATTTGAAAGCAAGTATACCCATTAAACCGAAGTTCATGTATAAAAAAGATACACTACACTACCTACGCTTAAAGACCAATTGGTTCACAATATAATAGATCCTCCCAACAACAATAAACAGTATTCATTTTTGACAGAAAATAATTCTATGCCTGTGGCCACTGCTACAGCTTTACCAGGGTTAAAAACAATAATATAAGAAGGATGAATTTTAATAATCTAGTCACAGGGAGGGAGTACATCATTAGGGACTTTATATCCTGCCATACTAAAGGAGTGGTCTACATTTTAACATGTCCATGTGGATTTTTTTATGTAGCTAGTACAAAAACAGCATTAAAAGATAGGATCAAAGAACAAGTATATAACATAGGTAGGGTTCATAAGAAACATTATTTGTCCAATCATTTTAGGCTACACCATCAGAAAGATTATAGTGGATTACAACTTTGGGGAGTAGAAGTATGTAAGCCACATTGGAGAGGGGATCATAAAATTAGGGAATTAAGTAAAAAGGAGACTCGTTGGATTTATGAATTAGACTCCCTGGCCCCTAATGGTTTAAATGCAGAATTTGATCTCAAATGTTTTCTAAGCAATTACTAATGATTATAATAGTACTATGTTCAAATTAAGAAACGTACAGGGGTTATTGATACCAGTAGGTTCCTGGTGTATGATATTGTTTTTCACAATTGGTTATTTAATTTATATCAGGGGAGTTCATGTTAGAATAGTTGAAATCATCACTGACTATTGAATCTAGAGAGTCATATTTATGCATACCATGGTCATGGTTTGACCACTTTATAGTGTTATATTAAAATGTGTAGTTTTATTAAAATTATTTCATCAGCATAGCTGCATAAGGGTAAAAGAGGCATAATCATGTGGTAGATAATGTTTTTTAGGATTAGGTAAAAAGGTAGAAATAACGTTTTGTTTTCATCAAGAGTGTAGGATTAACCACCAGATATGGGCTACAACAACATGGTGGTTGATCATTCATACAATCAATTAGGGAATATATTTGATAATACCTGTTTATTAAGATTTTAGTTTCATTTTCACTGTTTTAGGGGTAGCTACAATGAGCGAATAGTGAGGATACCATTAAATATAAATGGAACCTATGATGATATAAGCTAGGGTGTCTGTAGGGTTAGAGCAGATCCATCTGTGTGAGCAGTATGTGTCTATCATCTATGGTATAATGGCCACTTATGCGGCCCTTTGATCATGGCTGTATATAGGCTTCAAGAAAATGGCCTCTAACCAATGAATAGATTACAAATAGACCACAACAAAATGGCCACGGACTGCTATATAAACAGTACATAAGCATGGTGGCTTCCAATTACATCCCCCTAAGGAAACCACATGATGCTGCAAGCACACACAGCAATCCAGGACATTACAATTACAGATGAGTGAAGGATTGTCTGTGCATCTTTGTATTTCAGCACCTTGTGCTTTGTATAAAGCGCTACATATCTGGTGCGTTTTAGCACCTTGAAAGTGTGAGTGGCCACTTACATTATTTTAATAAAGTGTAATGTTTTAAGGATAAAGCACTATTGTGTTTTCTATATATTTTTTAATACAGTATATGTACTGAGTGGAGGAGAAGAGACCAAGGTGTCCATTTCTGTAAGAAGAGCTATACCTGGGATATACCAACTGGTTTACGGCCGACCCTAAGGGACGCATGCGTTCTTTTACCAAGCTTAATGTGAAAATGTAAATGAAATGTAAAATTATTCAGGTGAGGGCACATCAGGTGATCCATGGTGGAGGATTTAGTTTTATGATGATCATTGATTTGGGAAGATATTTAAAATATAAAATAGAAGATATCACTGTTCAGAAACTTTAAATGCGTGTTCACTTAGATGCATTGAGCATCAGTTGTAGAATTTATTTATTAATTGTGATATTGTTGCTTTTTGTAGTTTTTTTAGTTTATTGGTAGAGCTGCACTGTATTTTTATATTTCACAATTGTGCACACAGTATGAGTATGTGGCTAGTGTAAGCTGCTTTTGTTAGTTATATAAATAATTATTTTGGTAGAGTGTATTTTATTGCTTGTGAGACTTTTTGATTATATTAATTATGAGAAATTACTTGATTCCTCCATCCATGGTGAACAGCACAGATGTAGGAATCTTCAGTGTAGGCCACAGTATTCAGGCAGCTGCAGTATCTGCTAATGTCTGAATATCCAAGCAGAGACTGCATATGATAGCATACAGTCACTCTTTGGCTGACATTGCATGTCTGGCTTTTTTGAATTTTCAGTCAACTTTTTGTGAAGCTGGGTGGTGCTGATAGCCTATTTAGCAAGAAACTTAGGAAATTCACGCTGTTTTTGGTAAACTTAAGAAGTAACAGAGGCTAAAGGTAGTATTTATTGATTTATTACAGATATTTATATTGTGTCTGCAATGTATGCTGCACTTTACATACTGTATATTCACATCAATTCCTGCCCCCAAGGATCTTACAGTCTAAGGTCCTTATGTCACATACATACACAAATTTACTGGGGTCAAGTTGGGTAGGAGCTATTTAACCTACCAGAGTACCCAGAGGAAACACAAGCACAGGAAGATCATTCATACTCCATGAAGGTATCTTGACCAGGATTCAACTTGGGAACATCAGGTAGAAGTAGAAGTGGAAGTGCCAGGTAGCAGGTAGAAGTGCTAACCACTATGCCATTGTGCTGTACACGTTTGGAAGCAGATAAAAAAAAAATTACTTCAACCAATATCACACAAAATGCTTAGAAAACATTGCTTACAGGGCAGATGCCTCTGCTCAACATAATGGAGGAAATATTGGTGTTATTAAAAACTGCATGGATCCTAGCAGCATAATTGTACTGAGCAATGAATTTCCAAGTTGCACCACTGAACTGTCACGCTGTTGTGGGTCACATGTACAAATGCAGTGATGTCCTTCCGTGAACCAAAGTCGCACAGATAAATGCTCACTGTTGAGGAAACATATGCACAAAGCTCAACCCAGCAACAACACTCTAAAATTCAGATTTTTGTATGACATCACCAGTCATTTTTTAATCAGTTTGGATGCAGCTGGATTTCAACAAAAGGATATTAATTAAGTAATTTTGGGGTGGGTGGTAATATCTTCTTAATGTAAAAAGATTTTGTCAAGGTGTGTGTGTGTATTTACATTTTACTTTTTGGGATTGTTTACTAAGAGATATGAATGTACCCCTCTACTCTTTTCCCTGGGAGAGGAGGATATGTGGTAGCCCACTTATTCTAAAAATTGATTCCAGATTCCAATAAATCCCTCCTCCCACCCCCATTTTTTTGGGAGGATCAGATATTTGTCTTTCATCATTAGGCAAAAATTATACATATATAAGAGTCTAGTTTGGATTTTTTGAAAACCCCATACCGAAAATGGTGTGGCGTTCCCCTAAAAGTCAATACCAGACTTCTATCATGTTGTGTTTCTGTATGAATTTTTAAGTGTCATTTAAAAAAACTGAAAAAAATTGCACGGGTCCTCTGGATTTTTCTAAAAAGTTCTAAAAAATAACATGGCTACAACAGACTTTAATGGGATTCCAGCATTACGTTCAAACTTTGCAGAAATTTTCAAGTGTTTAGCAAATGTCAAACAAACAGAACTAAGCTCAGTTTGCTCGGTGGATAAAAATTGTAAATGTCTTCTTCACAGACATAAGCTAATCAAGGGGGCATCTAAAATTTTGACTTGCCAATTTAATTATTAAACAACATTATTTCAGGATTTTTTTTTATTTAATAATGGTACTGCACACTTTTTGAATAAAACATGCCAGAGACATTTCAGTGAAGTATGTGAAAAAAGCAGCAACTCAAATATTGCATGTGGCACTTGAAAACACAATCATGCATTCATGCAACATTCCCTGTGTCATGTAGAATATTAATTACACTGTTCAACAGGTAAAAAGTTTTGGGCATAAAATTAGCTAATCTTACATAATTTTGGGGTGCTGAAAACGAAAATGACCCTAAAAAATGTTGATTGGCTCTAGTTTCCATGATATATTCACCCATCTAATGACATAAGCCATTCAAAATTATGATGCAACTTCAGCTGCATATTGCGCAATTGATACTGGTGACCAATAGAAAATTGCATGTATACTGAGATGATGCAATATTAGCCTTTAATTGCATCACTTCACTGCATAAAAGCTGCAGTATCTGTAGCTGATTGTAGTTCGACAGCGTCTTTACATTTCGCTTTATGCTTATATAGGCTACTCAGTAATGCCTCGAACTTGTGTGAATAAAGCAGATAATTTCTGCTATATCTGCGATGAAATAACTTTTATCTCACAAAAAAGGAGGATAACAGGAATGATTAAGAAAGCCTACAACTTGTATTTTGGCTGCAAGATAGGAGACCAGGACAAGAGCTGGGCACCACATATATGCTGCAATTCTTGTGGGACGGCACTGGAGCAATGGTTGAATGGAAAAATAGGCATCTATGCCTTTCGCTGTGCCAATGATTTGGAGAGAGCCAACAGATCATGTTAGTAATTGTTACTTTTGTATGGTGCCTCCAACAAAAGGGCTAAATAAGAAGAAAAAGTTATCTGTGCACTATCCAAATATTCCATCGGCAATACGTCCAGTTCCTCATGGAGAGGGGCTACCAATTCCTAAAGCACCAGAATCCTTCGTGGTTGAGTCAAGTGAGGAAGAACCTGAAGCGTGTAGTCATCAACCGTCAACCTCACATGACCCAGACTTTCTTCCATCCACACCCACTGAACCACACCTCATTACACAAGTGGAATTGAGCGATCTTATCAGAGACCTGGATCTTCCGAAGAACAAGGCAGAGCTTTTGGGGTCAAGACTACAACAGTGGAATCTCCTAGCAAGTGATGTTCGTACGTCTTTCTACCGTCATCGTCAGAAAGATCTGATCCCATTCTTCGTCCAGGAAGGTGATATTGCTGTATGTAACAATGTTCATGGTTTAATCTCAGCCATCGGCGTATGCTATGATCCCGATGAGTGGAGGCTGTTCATTGATGCTTCAAAGGCGAGTCTTAAAGCTGTTTTGCTCCATAATGGCAATCAGCTGCCGTCAGTTCCAGTTGCTTACGCAGTTTCAATGAAAGAAACGTATGAAAACTTGAAAGAGCTTTTAAGGTGCATCAACTATGATGGACATCAATGGTCGATTTGTGGTGACCTGAAGGTGATTGCTATCCTACTTGGACTTCAAGGTGGATATACTAAGTACTGCTGCTTCCTCTGTGAGTGGGACAGTCGTGCGAGAGAAATGCACTATGCCAAAAGAGACTGGCCATTACGCCAGTCATTGCAGCCTGGAGAAAAAAATGTTAACTATCCAGCACTTGTAGACAGCAATAAGATCTTATTACCTCCATTACACATCAAGTTGGGATTAATGAAAAACTTTGTTAAGGCAATGGACAAGAATAAAGCAGGTTTCAAGTACCTGATTAGCAAATTTCCAGCACTTAGTGCTGCAAAAATAAATGAAGGAGTCTTTGTTGGGCCACAGATTCATAAACTTATTCATGATGATGAGTTTCTTTCTCTGTTGCGTGGAAAGGAAAAGACTGCCTGGACAGCATTTGTATCAGTGACATCAAATTTTCTTGGAAACAATAAAACACCAGACTACAAGAAAGTGGTAGAAAAACTCATCCAGACTTACAGAAATCTGGGTTGCAACATGTCTCTAAAAATTTATTTTCTACATTCGCATCTGGATTTTTTCCCACCAAACTGTGGAGCAGTGAGTGATGAACACGGAGAGCGCTTCCATCAAGACATTGCAGCTATGGAAAGAAGATATCAAGGTAAATGGAGCCCATCAATGCTTGCTGACTATTGCTGGACAGTTGTAAGAGATAGCCCTTTCCTCGAATACAAGAGAAAAGCCAAGAGAAGCAAAACCGACACAAACTGAAGACAAAACTAGTGAGAATCCTAAGTATTAAAATGATTCAACTTAGCTTATGGCTATAATTTTTCTTGGTAATACTATGCAATATATTATGCCATTTAGGCTTTGTTATGTAGTCAATATCACTTGCTTTATATTTGTGGAAAGACATCTATCCATATAATTATTGTGCATTATGTAGTCATTACGCCTATAGTAGAAAACTTTCCGTTTACAGAAAAACTAGAGCCAATTGACAAATTTCATTGTTATATTTGAACTCAGAATGTGAAATTCATTAAGAAATGGATCCTTTTGTTTCCAAAACTGGCAAAAAATAAAAATTTGTTGAACAGTGTTATAGGTATCCACTACTCTTTTTATTCTTTTAAATGATTTAATTAATTAAGAAGTGCTGCATATGAATTTATTGAAGCATGTCTGTATTCACAAATGTTGTATAGGGAAACATAAAAGACCTTTCTAAAATAAGCCAATATTTCCTGAACATATGTTTGACTGAACATCCTGTCAGGTAAAGGAAAACCCACATTTTTCTTTTGTTCAAACAAATGGAACTTTCAGAAAGATAGTTTACCTTTTATGTAATGGAGCAAGGAATATGTAAAGTGCAGTATCACATGATACCAATCAATCACAGGTCTGAGTACATTTAGCTGCTGGGAATCACCCATTCTGCCCCTGCTATATCTGAAGGATGTAGCAACAATTTGTCTAATGATATCTCAGTCCCTCTCTAAACTACATTTATCATGAATAGCATATTAGCTAGCATTATATTTGGTTATGTATCCATCAGTATGTGGAATCGGACTAAAACCCGTAATTTGATTATAGGCATTTAGGAAATTACCATTCACCAAAAAAAAAAAAAAATTATATATATATATATATATATATATATTTCAATGCATATGCAAAGTTGTAAAGGAAATCCATGGGTAGCGTGGCTTATTTCTGAAGAAAATGGATATGGAGGCAATCGTACCACTGTACTCAATACATTTTTTATTTTCTGTAAGTAGCTTAAAATAGCTGTTCTTTCTTTATATTATTATGAGTATAAACTATATTTAAATTTAAAATGTGAAATGTATGTCACATGTACTGAGTGTCAACATACTAAGTCTATCATATCAATAATTCTTTAAGAGAAAGTTCAAAAAGCAGTCCTCAGAACTGTACAGATGTTATTAAAGTTAATGCTTTTTTATCTTTGTAATGCAGTTAGGTGTATTGTGCAGATTTCAACATTAAATGCACAGTGTATTCAAACAGTGTTGGTAGCATTGGGATAGTTCTCTTTTTAAAATTTTGCATTCCAGACATTTATAATTTAGTATCTCCTGTACCAGCATACAAGGTGACTGAATTAATTCACAATCCATCAGTTTCTGTCCATCTCTTTAACAGTACTATTCCTTTAAAATACCAAAATCCATTGTGTCCACATTGTTCCTTGAGTAAACTCCACAGTCTGTGCATGTATATATCAAGAATAAGAAGGAATAACGATTCACTTATTTAGAAATGTTTAGCTTTACTTTGCATCAGAGCAATATTTGTAGTTTGAAGAAGATAATAGCAACTTTTAACAATGCTTCAGGGTGTATTACGTATTACCAATTACCAATTGAACTTTTAGAGACATTCAAAAAAAAAAAGATGAGAAACCATTCTGAACCAAACCATACCAATTCATGGATAGTCAATCTTTTTAGAATATGGATTAATATGTCAATAAAAGTATAGTATACATACACTCTAGATTTATAGCCACATATTGTATGTTATATTATATTGTTAGTAAATGCTTTAATGATGAGTAGTTACTGATGTCATTATTGATGTCATACTGATCTCATTAGTGCAATGTGACCAGTCAACTACTTGTTTGCATCTGGTAAATCTGGTTACTAAAGTTATGCATTGTAATTGAAGTGCTGCTTTGAATGATAGTTCCTACTTTGCAATTGTCTGAAATGATACTATCCCACTTACAGTACAGCCAGAATGCATGCAATTAACTTTTTATTTAATAAATACTTTATTCAAGAGAAGAAGACAGTCCAGATTGTATTTATAACAGAAATATATTGTATATACAGCAACCTCATAACATTCCAAAACAGAATAAAGGCAGTGCTGCATGATTTTAACCATCTTTTGTCAGTTACACATTTTACATTTTGAAGTCAAAGAAACATATAAGTGATAGTGAGTAAAGACAATGAAAGAAGAAAGGTTGGAGGCATAGACCATAGACAGCAGTAGATAGGGGTGGTGTATAGGGATAGGATGGAGAAATTGGGAAGCCATAGCAAACTGTTCAATTTCTTGAATCTGTGATTCTACCAAACCACTGTGAGATTGTAAGGGGATGAACTTTGTTTTGCATGGAGAATCATGCAAAAAATATGCCGCCAGTTTTCTGTCTAGAGACACACCTGTAACTGTCTTTAGTGTTTGTTTTACAGATTCTCATAAGTCTTGCAATTTGGGGCATTCCCAGAAAGCGTGTAAAAGTGTTCCCCACCACCTTCATACATCTCCAACAGCAGTTGGACACTTGTAGAAACATGTGATGGAGGCTTTTAGGAGCCCTGTACCATCTGGTCAGGAGTTTATAGCCGCTCTCCTGATATTTTCAGGCTGTGGAGGCTTTCTGTGTGAAAAGGACCATATGAACCTTTTAAGCTTGGTAAAACTTAATTCCCAGATCATTTTCCAATTTTTTCAGAAACAGAGGTTACTTTTTGATGTCTGAGTCAGTCTAGGAGGAAAAGAAGAGTAGCAAATGGGTCTTATGAGGTTTCTGTCTAAGCAGATTAGTTCAAAGGGGGTAGGTGGGGATATTGTCTTACATGCCAATGAGATGTCATCTGGGTAACTACAAATTCAGTTTCCAATTCTCTCTTAGCCATGGGAGGATTACCCGTGTAAAATGGATAATACAGTACATTCTCTTCTTTATAAGGGTAAGAAATTGAGAATCAGGTTGGCTATGTCTAAATTCCCTGGACCCTAGGATTTGTATCTTTGTATATTTGTACTTGGATAGGGGGATAAGAACATAGTACAAAATATTGTGCAAAGTGCCTGAAGTGTTGCTGCTGTCATTGGATGTTTGCTAATTGCTGCATGATATGACTAATTGCAAAGCCAAGCAAGTCAAGCCGGGGATGGCTTTATCAAGGCCTGTTCCAGTTTGACCCACAGCTTGTAATCTGGGTACACCAAATGAGCAGCCTAGTGAAAAGCAATTCTTCACGGTATTTGATTGGGTCAAGAAAACCCATCCTTCCTTAGTTTTAGGTAAGGTTAAGATGGAACATTTAATTCATGCAAGTCTCTTCTGTCATATAACTTTAAGAAATCTCATCCTCAAACTTCTAAAGAAGCCAGTTGGGAGTTGAATTGGAAAGGCCTGCATCAAGTATAATAGGCATGGAAGAATGTTCTTCCTAATAATGCTGTTATGGCCAAACCATGTAAATACTTCTCTGCTCTGTCTTTGTAAATCTTGTTTGATTACCTTGGATAAGGGACCAAAATTTAGTTCAAAGATTAGTTGACGGATAATAGGAATATTGGTTATAAGACCGCAAATATGGGATGTAGACCACTTGAACAGAAAATGTGCTCTGCTACAACATCACATGTTATCCCCTATTTCAATTATCAGTGATTCAGACTTACAGAAATTAACATTAAAATTGGACAGAGACCCATAATGGGTGAGTTCACCCAACAAATTAGGGAGGGACATTAGGGGTGACCTTATAAAAAGATAAGGTCATCCATATACTGTATGCTACTAGGTTATGAGTGCCTAGAGGAAGTGTATATCCCCATTCACTCTAATTGTCCACAAGAAGGACTCCAAAGTAAATATAAAAATCAGTGGTAATAACAGATAGCCTTTTCATTTTCTCTTTTGCTAACACTTTCCTGATTTTAATCGCAGCAGAAGGCCTAGAATAAAGAGGGGTCATCCACTTTTTACATCCTTTCCCCCCAGCCAATGTACCTCACGGTGGTCTGGATAAACTTCCAGATTATGCAGCGCTATTGGAAATCAATCATACATGTAAAATAGTACATAATAAAAAGAGTGATAAGGCGACCATCGCTAAGTGATGGCCTATCTAAACGTTCACAAATTGGAATGGCATAAATATCTCCAACGAGAGTGTTCTTGTGGTACACAGTGCACAACTTCAAAATGAAGTGGTGAAAAAATTGGTGACTTCCGTGACCATATTCCTCCCACCGAAATGAGTGTAGATTGCACTAACCAGAAAGCGCAATGATAATGCGCATTTGAGTATTAACCAACTCCTGGTCATCCATCTACTAAAGCTGGATCCCTGGGAGGGTCATCAGGCTAGCATCAGCTGGGCAAAGTATCCTAACCACAGGATCTTCAGATGTCAGGGGGTGTGTACTCGTCTCACCAGCAGGGGGAGATTAACCGATCACAGTGTGGCCACCAGATCGTCCCCAAACAAGCCTTGAAAGAAGGGAAGGCTCGCAAAAAACGAGCCAGGGCAACAAGAAAATCCAATAGTGTAGTAATAGTATAGTAAGCAGCTGAATACAGGGAATTCCAAAGATCATCCAAAAAAGGCAATGGCCGCCGCCCGTCCACAGGGGCCGTGCGGTGTGACGTCACAGGGTATAAGGCAAGTGTGAGGCAACCTCTAACGCGTTTCGTGCGCTTGCACGTTCTCAAAGGGCCCTTTGGGTACACATAGAGGTGTTTGAATGAGACACACTCTCAGTAGCAAATTCACTGTGAATCAACCGTACAGATAGACAACATATTATAAATCCGATAGTGAAACATTCTCTCTCTGGGGCAGACTCACGACCCCTTATAGCCTCATATCTCCACACCTACCTATGTTTTCGTACCTCAAAACTACCTACGTTACTGCTTCTGAGCTTATCTATTTTCACCATTTGTGATATATTACTCCAATGTGCCCCATCCAGTGGATCCCTGGGACTCCAACCCTGGCTCTGACCCCTTTTCCTTTGACCGTACTTTTTCTCTCCCCTCCCCCCTTGCAACCTCCATTTTCTGCACAGCTGTAGGCAATTTTGATTACCCAATTAGCCATTTTATACACTTGATATTATTAGACTAAGTCTGATCACCTATCCATTCTCTTTGCTTTTGATCACATCTCTGTAAGCCTTTGCTGCTCCCTTATAATATTCTGTTTATGTTACTGAAAATAAAATGAAAAAACCTGCACTAAGTGTTGGAAGATAAATCACAATTAAATAAATACTTGTCACAGTTGTACTCAAACACACTTAAATATTAGTGCATGATTTGTTAAAATATAACATATATATATATATATATATATATATATATATATATATACACTATACAGTAAGTATTCACTATAATGCTATAATGCACTACAAAGAAAATTAGTATAATTGTGTGGGTTCCACTACTCCAATGGTGCAATAAAAAGTATTTAAATAAAATACAAATGAACATATATAACTCAATGAGTTTCATCCTAAAAGGAAATTAATAATCAAGTATTCAAATAAATAGGACTGGTGAATACAAGTGAGTTCCAGGATCACTCCACAACAATCAACTGTATTTTTTCCACATGTAGTTTTAGCTACTAATTCAGCGAGCTTCACCACCACTGAAACATGCAGTCTCTTACCAATTAGATAGACCCCAAATTATAGGTGGTCTAAATACCATTCTCCATCAGGAATAATCCACTGAAAGCCCAGACACCATGAGGAGCATCAGTAAGGATCACAACAGCAAGATGTTTCAGGTGCATATGGGAACCACAGGGCACACCAGCAGGGATTTAGTACAAACACTTCACCTCTGCCATGCATGTATTCCATCAAAAAGAAAAAAAAAACAACAGGCATTTCATAGTGCAAACCATTGCTTTTTGTACCAATATACTGTATATCTACTCACACAAGAAAGTCAAACAATTGCATGTAATGAATCCAGCACTACTGCCACATCCAGCAGGCGTGATGCCATCAGCACAAAGAAAATTAGTATTATTGGATGATGAGATTAATAATATCAAATAACAGCCTCTCATGTGAAAGATGATGCTTATGGATTTTATTATAAAGAATTAGAGAATATTTTGGACGAAGAAGAAAAAGAACAAAAGATTAAAAAGAGAAAAAAAAATCTCAGAGATACTGAAGATTATAAATTAAAAAGGGTTTTTAAATGGCAGGAAATATCAGAAGTGGATAATAATCCCAAAGATTCTAATAATGGGCAGATTTATGAAACACAGTGAGATACCCCAATAGAACAAGTAGGATTAAGAGGTAACACACAAGGAGCAAAAACTCACCCCTTGGTAGCAAAACTGTGACAGTAGAACTCTGTCTAAAGCCAATAATCCCCAATTTAAACCCCCACCACCATCAGAGTGGAGGCAGAATGAAAATAATGGGAATGGAAGCTAGATCAACCTAAGTCAAAACACATTCCCTTGAGAAACAGATTTGCTCTATTGCAGAGAGAGGATGATAATAATGGTCAAAACATTGGAGACCTCAAAATTAGTATAAAACACATAATGTTTTTAGAAAGGAAACCAAACACATGGTGTAGTGCAAATCCATGCCATTGTGTGAAATAACAGGCTAGGTTAGGATTTGCCTAGAACAGGCACACTAATGGCACAGGTGTGTGCTGGGTTTATAGTAGTGTCAGAATCAGAGTTCAGGGCTCCATCCTCCCGGGAATCAGAGTGTGTATTTGCAAGGAAGAAGAGAGGTACATGTCTACACCAGAACAGAGACAGAGGCCCGAGCCTGTGAGAGAGAAACAGAGCAGCAGTGAGCTGTAGGAAAGACACAGCTAACAGAAGTACAGTGTTTGTGCATAAAAACTGCACTTTGTGTTTGACCGTCAGGAGCACCAAGGTACTAAGCTTGAGTGGCAAGACTGTGTGGGCAACTAATGTCTTCAAAAAATACCCTAATAACCTGCGCTTAGGTATAAAATTATTTTGTGACTGTGTGCACCTAAATATATTAATATACCCCAATATACCTAAAATAAACCAAGTGAAAATAAAAAAAAATTAATAAATAAATAGATCAAAAGAAAGCTACTGCTACTACATAGGGTGCTGACCCTCATAGAACTAATCAATGATGGTAGTTAAGCGCTGCCTAATCATAAATTCACAAACATATACAGAGTATCTTATTATGCAATAACTCCTCTCAAAGTTCCATAAATCATGCAATCTTTTAAACCATGTCTGTGCTGTATTCTTAAAAAGTGCTAAGAAACACATTGTGCTCCCCACTGGTGACCCCCCTCACTCACTGACTTGAATGGACTCTAAGGTTTAGATAAGAGTCCGGTGAGCATAGTGGGAAGATCCAGATACAGCTGGTACTTGTAGTCCTCCTCAATGTGGATATATTCCTTAGTCGCGGAGATGATCGGATTCAGCAGTCACAAGATTTAGGTACTCATAGGGAATGAAGAAAGTGTCCAAATAGCATAATTCCATTTATTTAAAATTACCAAGTAAAATAAATGCATTGCACTCACATGATTAAAAGAAATACCAAGCATAAAAAACTGGAAACAGCACTCCACTGACCGGAAACTCTGTCACCATGGCTCTAGTCTTCTGTGTGTTTTGCCCCTCCCACTGGAATCCTCAGAGGCTAGAGGCTGTAAATCACAGTGACCATATTTAAGCAGCCCTGAGACTCCACCTACTACACCCATCTTCCTACACCCTTCATCATGTCACCTATATGCAGAAGTAAACCCTCCACGGTTATCTTTAGAGTGGCAGGGTGTACTCATTACTTTAGACAAGTGACTATATGTTATCATCCTTAAAAAAACTAACAACATCAAGTGTTAACAAGTCGGAGTATTATATTTCCATAAATATTCATAAATTATTCCTTTTTATACATGACTAATGATCTATACATTTTTAACTAATGTCTTCTGTTGAAATTTTCTTTTCTTTGAATTAAACAACTCCCAAGTTGTCACAAGGGGTAAGAAAAAGAGAAGAAGAGGAGGGCGAAAGAGGAGCAAACATAAAAAAAGCAGAAAATGAACATAAATGGAGTAGTGAATCTAAGTAATAGTGGATTCACGTGGTCCGAATTATGTTTATTAAATAAAGGTTTGAAAAATGCCCCCTCCAGGAAACTGGATACATTTGAGACATTTACAGATATAAAAAAGTATGTCTGAAAATTAAGTATAAAAGGGCATTTTATAAGCAAAAATTATGTTAGTTATGATATTAAAATTATTTCTAAAAAGAAATCTACTGTGCATACAGGATTATCTAACAATTCCCTTTTCAACCCACCAGGGAATTTGCCTCCAAGCCTAATGGTGATTCAAGAGATGATGTTAAAAGATCTAGATCAGATGAAAGTACATAATAAGTAAGATATACTGTACATATCCCAAATAGTATTAAAGCACTTTGTGAATGAAAGAAAATAGTGGTAAGACCAGTGGATAAGAGAAGTAAAGATGACTATTTAACTGAGATGAGTAGTATGCTTAGTGGTCAGGAATCCTACACAAACGTTTTTAAATTTCTAAATGTTAGTTAATGAGTTTTGTAAGGGCTGTATAATAAATAAAAAAGTAAAATCAGTATCTGGTTCCATATTGTGAAATACTGGATTGTCTCAATATTTTGTTAACTTGTATTGGTGAGAAAAGTCCAAAATAGAAAGTCCTTCCAGCTCTTGCATAAACTCAAAAATTGATTTAATAATAATATTGTTTAAAATTAGAAATAAAATATTGGAATACAGAATGTTTAGATAAAAATTGTGTGTATAATTGTGTGTGTGTGTGTGTGTGTGGTGTGAATCTGTGGGCTCCTTAGCCCAGCTTGCAAATTGTTCCACTAAAAAGTCTTTGTTCTGCTCTATCAGGAGCAATTCAGCCCCACCTTCTCCTAAAAGTGGGCTGGTTTTCCTTTCTGTCTCTTATAGTCCTACAATGATATCTGGTAACAGATGTATTGAACAAACCTTCAGTCTTACTCCCCCTACCCTAGGAGAGATTCTGAAATGTAATCCCTGGGACCTCTAATCATAACTTAACTGACATTCCATTAGTCCCCCCTGATGGGATATGTTACAAATATATATATATATATATAAAATCTCCCACAAGTAATCTTAATACAAAATTATATTGTATATAAATATCCTAATAAACAAATATTACAGTATTAACTTTGTACGCTTAACATGTATGAAATGGATTCTTACAATTCTCTTATTAGTGAAACAGAGATGGGGGGAGATGGGGGGAGGAAAGCTAGCTAGCCAATTCATGACTAATTACTACCACTTGTTGCTAGAATGCAGACAAAAAATATATATATATATTCACATAGACGATAAAAGTCTGTTTATCTTACTTTTCCCAATCTAGAACAAATAGAAATATAACAACTCAAATATTCTATTAAGATCCAACACATTCATACATACTGTATGTTAGTAATGTGAATAAGCAGATATTAGGTTATGGAAAGTTTCTAACACATATGCACCCATGGTACCATTGATTTATGGTCTTCCCAAAATTCACAAACCACTGGACAAACCCCCAGGCCAGACAATTGTAAGGATCATAGACTCTTTAACTAGTAAAGTATGAAAATATATTGATATACTTCTCCAGAAACATGTGCAACAAACACAAGCCTATTTAAAAGATACAAAATATACTTTGAATATATTGAATAATCTAATGATTGATGATGACTGCCTCCTGGTGGCTGTGGATGTGTCATCTTTGTATACTGTAATTTTGCATACAAAAGAATTAGAGGCAGTAAAACACTACTTAATTACTATTTAATGATGAGACTATAAGTGTAAGACAAAAAAAAAGGTTTATATTAGATCTTTTAGATCTTTGCCTAAAACACAATTATTTTTTGGAATAATAGCCAATATTTGTGTTGCAATTGGCTCCCAGTGTGGACAATTTATTTATAGCCCACCGAGAGGAAAATACAGTGTTTGGTGAGAGAAGACCCTCTGAAATATTAACATGGAGGAGGTTCATTGACGATGCCTTCATGATTTGGAAGGGCAGTGAGGATTCCTTACATAATTTTATGAGGTATTCTAATGAAAATAATTTACGTATAAAACAGTCCCCTGAAGTTAGTGCCTCTGATATAAATTGTTTTTAATCTTACTATTTTTAGGACAGAAAAGGCATTTAAAAATGGCTACATACCCAAGAGCAGATGCCATCACCCATTGCGGTTGTGTAACATGCCTAGGGAACAATTTGTACAACTTAGAAAAAACTGCTCCAGATTGTCAGATTATCAAGAACAGGCTGATTTGGTGAAAAAGATTTTTGTCCAAGAGCTAAGATGTGACAGAATTACAGAAGGAAATCATGTCAGATTTGCTGATGGTGAGCCAAAGGTATGATTTACACCTGAACATGATGGACCACCTTTTATTTCTTTGTTTAAGCTGAAGAAGCCACTCGGTATTGCCCCTTTTTGAAAATAAAAGATTGTTTACTTTTACCAACCCGTCTGGCTGGCTAGATGAATTTCCCCAAATTGTACAATGTAAATATTGTATAGACTCGATGAACATTATACATGCATTTGCACTTATGTTGGCCAAGAAGAGAAACAGCCTCCATCAGACAGCAGTGTATGCAAATATACCTTGCCAACTATTGAGACCTCCAATGAAAGGATGGTTGCTTGTTAAGGAAAACACCAGGATGCTGCACAAGCAAGGTATATTTGCATACACTATGGTGTCTGGAGGAGGCTGTTTCTCTTCTTGCATTGGTGGAAGATCTGGGGTGGAAGCCCCTATTTGTCAGCTGTGTATTTTTTGTTTTTTTGTCACATGGACATTGGTGATGGACAATGTTTAAAGTGTTACTAAACCTACAACAGTAAAATCAGCCTGTATTTTCAGTAAAGCATGCTTGTTATACTCACTGTGGAACCTAAGGGGTTAATCCTCTGCATTGTGTAAAAAGGCAGTTTGATTATTTTTTCTCTGTCCCTCCCCTTTTTCAAATGACCATCTCTTATCTCCTGATAAGACAGACTGAACCGTGGGTATATTGTACATGCTCAGTTTGGTGTGTACTGCTAGATAGGTTTGTTTTTTTCTTGGGAGAGTGCATGTGATCAGCACAGGGCCAATCAGCACTAGTCAGACAGAGGTCAGGGGTTTTGCATCCTCCTAGAGCAGAATGACAACTCCTACAAGCTTTAGCTACTGCTGAGCTGGACACTGATAGAAGCCACAAGACTGCTCTAACTGCTGATGAGAAAAGGTATTTAGCAGTTTACATTTACTAAAATAATTGCATTTCCATGTTCTGTGTACTATGGAAGACCAGATATAGTGAATGCAGGGCCCTGGGTTTAGTAACACTTTAAGTACGGAATTATTTCTATGATATTCACTGTTTCTTGAATGATGTGTTTTTATATAATTTATCTGTATCTGTTCACTACAGTATTAATTTATTTATTGAATTACACTTTAGTGCTGCACTTTTGGTTATATTAATTGATTGGGGTTTATATTTCCTTTGTGCTGGCTACTTTCATTGTTTTTTTTCACTTAAGCACTGAGTTGTTCACTTTTAAAGATATTATGTATATTGCTTGGTTACGATTTCTTTGTTGCTTCTACTAGCACCTTAATGGTTAATTATGCTCCTATCCCTTTGATGGTAAGAGATGGGAGTATTTAACCAGTTCCTTGTGTTAGAAGGTTTTTATGACCGAGTCCTATAGAGGCTGAAATACATCAATATCTCTCCTGCTGGATTTTATTCCCTTTTGTATGGACGATTATTAAAATTTTCAATACCACAGCTCACTGTTTTGCCATTTTTTTGGGATCCTTACATGGTGTGACTGATTTATTATTTTTTGAGACTCTATGCCAAGAAAGTCTGCTACTGTGTCAAACTCTTTGGTTAAATCCAGATATATTATACCACAGTCACTTCTATGTCTGTTTTTTGTCTGTTACTTCCTCATGATAAGAAATGAGATTTCTTTGACAACTTCAGTTAAACTGATTGATCTGTAGTTACTAGGTAAAGACATTGATCCTTTTTTAAATAAAGGCACCACATTGGCATTGCACCTATCAATTTCTAAAAATTAGAAATTGCTTGAGGTGATTGTAGCCGTATTAGTGCACATTAGAGTACTGCCTGGACCTTGTAGAAGGGGACATACCCCGAAAGCTTGTCCTCAAAATTGTATGTTAGTGCAAATAAAAAAAGTATCATGTCAGTACTCAATTGTTTCTAAAAATTATGAACAATCACAAAGAAATAACAGTGTCTTACTCCTTGAGGCTGGGAGGGGGGGTGTAAAAAGTCAACAGGGCCAGGTGCTTTATTCACCTTTATTTTGTCTAAATGGTTCAAGACCATATCAGTTTTAAGCAATGGGGCTCTTTTGAGGTTATGCCCCAATACTATCCCCATTATGAATTTGAGCTTCCCCATTTTACTTTGTATACACAAAGCTGAAGAAGGTATTTTAATAAATTTCACTTCTCCATATCCCAGGGCGCCAACTCTAAATTATCTTGTAAAAAGGTCAACATGCTCAGACTTGACCTTTATTCTGTTAATATTTTTTAAGGATTTTTCAAGGGTCTGTCCGATGCTCTTTTTCAACCTGTATGCCCATTCTGAACTTTTGCATCTTTTCTTTTCATATATTCTATTATATTCTTTGCAACTTTTTAATGGTGATAGTGTTTCTTCATTTTCATATTTTTTAAATCCTTTTTTCTTGTTTTTTCTTCTTTCCCTTTTTTATAATAGCTTCTTTAACATTGGATGTAAGCCATGTAGGTTTTATTTTTAACCTTTTAAACTTACTGCCCTTCGAAATATACATATTTTGCAGTGTGTACGCATACAATTGGTTAAAACATTTACATTTCTTTTCTGTGTTCTTTGTCTTGGAGAGCAGTCCTCAGCCTTGGAAAATGAGTTGCCTAAAATTGTTTTAATGTTTTATCTTTCCCTATATGCTTGTTGTTTTGCAGCCTACATTATGGGTCCATTCACACCAGATGTGTTGAGACTGTTGGGTGTACATGTGAAGCTGGTTTAGTAGCTGTTGGTGCCATCATTCTCAGAGACTGCCGAGGAGAACATGGTTTGTGGGGGACGGAACAGTCCCAGCGCTCAGTTCCTCCGCCCATTAGTTGATGTCAGGTATGCTCCTGATGCAGGGTAGTCTGATATGCTGGGCTGTGGGTCCATGGATCCACTACAAAAAAGGGCTTTAAATGGCCGGCCAGGTGAGCAGTTCCAGGGTTAAGTGGCCATCTCGAAAGCTGCGCCCACATTTATTGGGTTTATTAGGTTCTTGTATATTGAGGAGAGTGCTATAGACTGCTTTTTACTTACAGGACCTTTGATGGAAGAAGAGTTGATAAGGGGGGCTGCAGGGTGCTTTGCCAGGTCTTTCACCCAAGACATGGGATCAGCTATGTCTTTACTGCAAAAGTCATGAGGTCCATTCTCAAAGGAGGTTTTTTCTCTAAAGGTGGGTGCTCCCAGTGTGTGCAAACACCATTTGTCTTGGGGAAGAAGTTTGTGAGCCTCCAAGGGCCTTGCGTTTTGTTTTTCTTGCATGATCATGCTCTTGAGGGTGTGAGGATATGATCCAGTAGCAAGAAATATCAATTCTGTGCTAGGTATTGCAGCAGTTTGCTGATCTGAGCAGGGTCTGGAGTGGAGTTCTCAGCTCAGGTGGCCATTTGCTTCCATGTCTTCAACACCCCCAGAGAACTGAATTTTACATATCCAAACTTCAAAATTTTTTGAAAATGGTAAAAGAGTGGGGAAAAAATTGGTTTGCCAAATTAAAAGTGCTGTTGCAATGAACAACAACAACAATCCAAGTATAATATGATAATGGTGGTGGACCTACAGTGGGGGCAGCATTAGTTAACAGTTCCAGGCCAACAATGGTAGAAGGTGTTAATAGTGGGGACAGGAGTAATTACATTGGTGGCAGGAGGGTGGATTTATTTTAGGCCTGCAGTGATGATGTAGAGCAGGGCTTTAAAAAGCCGTTCGCCCGCTCACCAAATGCTAGGAGAAATTCTTGTGTGGCGAGCGGCCAGCACAGATTATGGATGGAGTGGCTGCACCTGCGCTCCAAGCCTCACAGTGAAGCCGAGTTCCGGTTTCCAACTTCCGGTTTCCGGCTTCTTCAACACCGCCATTACACTGGCAGCGCCGCTGAGGGGACAGGTGCAGGAGAGGTCACCTCTCCTCCACTGAGAGGAGACACCCTCTCCACCGCCACGGGGGACTCGAGGAGAGGTCCGCTCTCCCCCACCACGGGAGACATGAGGAGAGGCCCACTTTCCCCCGCCGCGGGGGACACGAGGAGAGGCCCGCTCTCCACCACCTTAGGGGATCCCTATAGAGAAACCACTGCACTGCCCTCACACAGAGCTCAGTGGCCTTAGTATACTGTAGTATACCTCTGAGCATAGGGTTACAAAATAAACTGTAAGACACTTGTTATTTACTGTTCCAAAACACATTGATTTTCTTTGTATAATTTTCTGCTAAAATACGACTGGACTTAAGCTTCCTGGCGGTATTCCCGAGTGTAGCTCGGGGTAAAGTTTCTGTACCAAAAGTGGTAACCCCGAGCTACACTCGGACTTACCATGCGGTGCTGCATAGGGAGTCCCTGCAGAGCTTACCTTGTCCTTCGCTCCCGCAATGTGTCCCCTGCAGCGTCCCCGGCCATCTCCTCTGACTGATGCCGGCATCCGGCTTCTGTGTTCCGGTCCCTGTGACGTCGGGACGTACGGGCGCCGCCGGTGGCGGGAAATTTGAAAATTTTAAAAAAATGTCATTTTTTTCAAAACGAATTTTACATAGTAAAACATTGCTGTTTCAAACCATTTTACATACATTTTGTCCCTAGTGCTTTGTCCTGTCCCCTGTCTGCATTTTGACTGTTCTTTCTGCCTGGAAACTGAGAAACGTCCATGGCGTCCAAAAAGCGTCCCTTTAGGTCAAAAGCGGGTTTAGATCAGCTAGAGAACAGCGATAGTAAATCAGAACCACTTGCAGAATTGAGTGATAATGATTCGTGGAGAAATTCGTCATCAGACACTGAAAACAATTTTGCGACTTTGCTCAGTGATGTGCGAACTTGGCACTATATTTAAAATTTCAGTGTTTTTGGTTTGATTATATTATTGAATTAAATGTATTATTATTATATTATTATTTTTTATGATTATTTATTAAATTATAATTTATGATTTTGTGTTTCAAATTTTATCATACCCGGGATGTTTACTAGACTCTTGTTCGGACAGATTTCAGTGAGTTATTCCTAAATATTACAGCCTATAATAAAAAAAGTACATATTTCCATGCAAAATAATTTCAGCACCAAAAATCTGAAATAATCATACCGCCAGAGAGGTTAATAAATTATAAAATAATGAATAATAATAATATAAAAGTATTATACAAAAATCAGTTTAAGGAAAAACTGCAATAATAACTGAAAATATGTGCTCACTAACAAAAATCATATCGTCATATTAAAAAGTCTTTTTAAGATGCAGGAGATAAACAAAAAAAATTTTCACTACAGGTTTAAAACTGTAAAACTTGATATTTTGATTGCACCCTATTGCTATTAAGCTATTGCTGTTATGTTTAAATTGACATAATAGAGCTATGTTATAATTGCAGTTTTTTATATTTTGGACTCTTTATTCTAAAGAAAAATGTAATTTCAAAAAGCTTTAAGGGGGCATGGTTGGGGCAAGGCTGGGGGCGGGGTTGGGGGACAGGTTTGGGGTGGGGTTGGAGGCGGACCTTGGCAAGTTTGGGTGGGGCAACTTGTGGAGAGTAAGGTTTGTGCCTGGCTCGTAGGTCTAGACTCAAAATTGTAAGCCCTGATGTAGAGGCTTAGTGAAAAAGTAAAATAAATATTTTTAATGGGTAGCATCTGTAGCAGGGGCTTTGTAGTTGGCACCGGTCCAGTACTTATTAATTTTAGCAAATATAAAATGGCCAGATGTGTTTTGTGAAAGACAGAATCTTTTGTCTGCTACAAAGCCCTACCACAGCTTAAATGTTAATTAAAAGGGCAGTCCAGCATCTTGATTGAGCTGGGGGAGTCACACATGAAGAAGAAAAGCGCCTCCAAGTGCAGTATAAAGGACATTTATTCAGGAACAATGTAAAAACACTCACATGGTAAGAGTGTAAAAGAAGCTTACTAGTATGATGGAGTGTCAAATGGTGTCCAAGTCCTTCCTGGGTATGCTGTGGTCCGCACTAGGGGAGACTGTAGATGGAGGAAGCCGGCCGGCGTGTGTTTGTCTTGGAAGATGGGTGTTGGAACGCACCCTGGAGAGCAACGTTGGCGTCCACGTGATGACATAGGAGGGGCCAGCATGCAATGCAATGTGTTTCGAATCATGCTCAAGGCCAATAGAGGGCAAGTGCACTCCCTTCTCAAGCATAGGCATCAGCGAGGACTTGGACACCATTTGACACTCCAGCATACCGATAACTTCTTTTACACTTTTACCATGTGAGTGTTTTTACATTGTTCCTGAATAAATGTCTTTTATACTGCACTTAGATGCTCTTTTCTTCTTCTTTTGTTTCTCCACCTAGAGGCTGCTACTGCCTCAAGAGCTTGACCTAGTGCTATATGGACTCGCATATATTGGACTTTTTTATGTAGTTTTACTTTGTTCCTTGGCATTAGGATTTGGGGAGTTTGTTTGCGCTGCTTTTTGTTCTTTGTCGTAAGCTCTTGTAAGTGTCCATTCTCGTTACCCCAAAAATCAAGAGGGTCGTTTATTTGAAAGGTGTCAACATCTGCCCTTAACTCCATATACTCCATCATCATATGATACAATCACTGACAATAACTGCTGACAGCAGACAGCCCTGAGAGCTGGATAGAGAAAAATAGTTTGGGGGTGCATGCGTGACTTCCAACCATGAATATGAGCTCCTGTCCCCTCCTCAGCCCCTGCTTTGCTCCACATCACTGCCATTCCATCAGGAGTAAACTCTCCACATTCCTGACACTCCTGATCATCCCATGGGCAAGATTGGGCAAAAAAACACTTCTCCACCAATGCCAGAGCCACTGACCATACTGAGCCCCTTTTCTAGGCCACAATTATTATTATTATTACATCGAGTTTATATAGCGCCAAAGGGTTTTCTCAGCGCTGTACAATAGGGGGGACAATACATGGCACAGTACAACAAAAACAGACAGGGTACGAGGGGTAAGAGGGCCCTACTCTTTCAAGCTTACAATCTAGGCCTCGCTTACACAGAAAGAGCCACTCTCCTCCAAGGATTCTCCCCTAGCTGCTGATGGCACCTTGCAAGCTCCAGCCTCAGTCTCCCTGCACACCACACTACCAGTATTAACCTCTTTGGTGCTGGATGAAAAACTACAGGCTCTGCTATGTCAGATAACCCATAACATCTCCTTAGAAGTGGGGAAACATTCTCAGGAATTGCATGGGGAAATTGCCCAAACTGGTGAGCGCACTGAAGCCCTGGAGACAAAGTTTAAGGACTTGGTGCAATATGTGCAGACTTTGGAAGAGGAGAACTTTGCTCTAAACACACAGTTTATTAGCTCCAATAGCAACAGGAAGATCTGGAGAATAGGGAACAGCATCAAAATTTGCTCAAATGGTCCCTGAGTCTGTTGGTGACAATAGTCTACACCCTTACCTCCTGGGTCTCTTTACTACACTTGCTCCTGCTATAGCTGATTTTGACTGACTTCTTGACCTTGCCTACAGATCCTTTGTCCCTAAACCACCTCCTGGATCAAGACCCAGGGATATCATTGTACGGTTCCACTACTACAACAACAAAGACGCCCTTACTCTGGCCACTAATAATAAGTTGCAGATTAAATATAAGGGTGAGATGCTCCAGATCTACAGTGACCTCTCCCCAATTACTCTTCCTAAACTGCATAATCTCCATTCCATCATCACTCATCTACAGACCCACTGGATTCCCTATTACTGAGGTTTTCCTTTTTGCCTGATTTCCACCAAAGACGGTGTTCAACAACCTACCAAAAGGGGACACATTAATCAGAAGCCTGGGACTTCCACCACTGCCAGAGGATGATTTTCTCCCTCATCTTCCTACTAGATGGCTGCATCTACACCTAATAGAATTTGAAATCCTGCCAAGTCAAAGTCAAAGAAGTCCTTCTCTGCACCTCAGAGCTTGCACCCTTCCAGACACCCTACATAACTTTCCTGGTGGCCCCTAGTAGTTGGCATCCTTGGCTTTTACCATTTTGCCTTGTCCACAGGCTCTCTGCTACCTTTTTTAGGGACACCTTCACATACCCATGGGGTATGGTATAAAAATCCTTGCTACTATGTGCTTTTTGCTTAATTGCATTGGAGAGTTGATGAGGACTACCTCCTCTACCATCTGCCATTTTTCTCCATGTCCTCCTACTCATTCCATGGCTGTGGGCCTGGAATCCTGAGACACGGATGCCTCTCAGATCTCAGATCTAAGTTTCTACATTATTTCACACCGCTCTTAGGTCTGTGTTTGTTCATTTGTTTCTTTTTATATTTTCTCCCATGGTTGCTCCCTTTTGTATTTTCCTGTGATGGAGCTTATTTTTACACAACAACACTTTTTGGTTATGCCTATATTTGCTCATAATTTGTTATGTTCTCATAGCTTTGAGATGTGTTTTGTATAATGTGAAACGTTTTAACTCCATCAAGAAGATATGGCTGGCACTGAACAAGTTTAAATCCGCTGGAGAATATGTAGATCTGGTTCAGGAAAGGAATTTTTGTGTGGGGATCATTTAAATTTGCTTCTAAACATTTTTGCACTTCATATGTGGTTTCTGACCCTTCTGGGAAAGCTGGAGTGATGATTTTCATTAGAAGATTTTGCCCTATGCTAATTAGGTCTTCTTATGTTAATCCCCATGTACGGTTCATTAGTCTGACCTGTGACTATATGTCCTCCTCGTTTACTCTGATCAACTTGTTTCAAATTCAGGAAAAATTTTATTTCTCAACTTTGTTTTTGAGACTATGCAACAATTGTCCCGACCCTCATGGTTATTGGTGGGGATATTAATATGATTATGTCCCCTGCTAAGGATAGAAGGGTGCTATTTCAAGATATGCCACCACGGTGTGTGCACACCTTAGCTACCTATTTTAGGGTCTATAACTTATTTGACTCATGGAGAATTAAACATTCTACCCATAATGTAGTCAAGGCATGATCGTTTTTTCATTTCAGAAGAGCTTTTGGCTAGTACAGTGGCCTTGGAACTTGCGCCTATAACCTAGTCTGATCATGCCCCTATTACTTTAGACCTTACTCTTTCAGCTACCACCACTAATACCTATCACTGGCACCTCAGGGATTTGCTCCTTCAATCATCAATTACATTGCCTTGAAAAAGTATTCATGCCCCTTGAAATTTTCCACATTTTGTCATATTACAGCCAAAATCAAATATATTTTATTGGGATTTTATCTGATAGACCAACACAAAGTGGAACATGTATAGGTAAAAGACACACAGTGAGCGCTCTCAAAGAAACAGCAGCTGAACATCCAGGATAAACGCATATAAAAATCCTCAATAAAACATATACATATAAAATGAAGCACTGTAAAATGATCAAATCATGCAAATCAACACAATAATAGTCCTGAAAAGGTGCTCATTAATTCCCAGTGCCAATGGAAAGAATGCAAACTAACCAGAAGCGCATTTAAAGTACGCATGTGTGTAACAAAATCCTGGAGATTCCCCTCTCTCCCTCTGGTCAGAAAATGGATATGTGCTGAAATGGATGATGATAACACCCTCTTGTGGAAAAGCGAAATCCTGCAGGCCAGGAAGCTCCCAGGATAGGATATTCCTCTTCAGTGGAACCAGGGCTGGGATTGAAATCACTCTGTGGCTGTGAAATTGGGAGAGAGACCCCTCACAGAGGACACAGAGAGATACTCATAGTGTAGTATATTACTTCAATTTATTTAAAAAAACCAAGTAAAAAACATGTAATCAGGTGGCAAGTGAAAGTGACCCACTGACCCTCTTAAAATTAAAGGTGGCTGCCGGGCCTCCACATGGCACCGGCGGCATAGTGTCAACGACGTCCACAGGCTCCTCCTGACGTGTTTCGTGCGCACGCACTTCTTCTGAGGTAGAGCAAGGACCTAGTTTGACCATTTTTTTTGTGGCCTTTAAACTACCTCAGCTATCATCCTTTAATCTGGCTATGCTCAACACAGATATCTCTTTATAGTGTAGCGCTACCCTCTTTAGGGCTGCTGAGATTTTGGTCCCCCTAAGGTCTGCACAGCCAGGCATTTTTATGCCTGCATTCAAAGTAAGTAAACAGTCCATGGGCTTTGTTTTTTTTTTTTGTTGTTTCATTAGGGGTTACACTTGCATAGGGCAAAGGGGTTATGGGAAGCCCAATGAGAACCATTACAGTCCTTTGTAAAGTAATCCCCTTCTAGGAGATTGATGTCCCCTGAGTGGATTTCTAGCAACGTGACAGGCAATGTAAGGGAGAGCTTGGTCCCCTTGGTGTACAGAATACCAGTCCACCTGGCTACGGTATCTGATCCTAGGACAAAGGATTGGTTAAGCTATGAACTGTCCCTTGAAGACTTGCTAGCACATGCATCCAGCAGACCTCTCCCTTCTAGGCCCTGGAGGTGTAGATATATTCACACTGTCCTTGTCCTGCAGCTGTGAATAGAACTGCTTTCAGGCCTTCTAGCTGGGCTGGCTCCTTTCCAAGCTTTGCAGGCTTTCCTTCCACAGTGGATGGCAGGGCAGTGGAGCTCCCTCTCTCAGTTTCTCCTCAGCTTCCAGCCTCCAGCCTGGAAGCAGAAGCTCCCCTCCTCTGAGGCTCCCTCCCAGGCCACACAGCAGCATCTCTACTAAAATAATTAAAACAAATCTCAGGACTAATAGAATATGTAGCAAAAACATTTGTGAGTGAAAGACCCACAATAAGAAGTCTCAAAGAGAACAAATCTGTGGCTTGAAAATATTTGTTGAACACTATCAAAATTTCTATGCCTAGCCCTTATACTGAGCTTAGATGGTCAAATTCCTTTGAAAGGTTGAGCTGACCCTATATATTTGCTACCCTCTGTTGCAATGGTTTTCAAGGCCCATTTATTGAAGCCTTATCTGCCTTATATTCTCAACTCTCAGCCCATGTTCAAATGTCTCCATTTTGTTGCCTTCATTCGCTATAACCAATGGCACCAGACAGGGATACTTGTTGCCCCCTTTACTTTTCATTCTTTGATTGGAGCCCCTGGCTGAGGCCATATCTAATGTGACAATAGGAATATAAACTTTACTTTTTACCAATGATGTTTTGCTGACATTAACCAGTCCCTTTAATTCACTTTCATAGTTGCATGTCTTGGTATCGCCGTTTGGAACTTTATATGGCTATAAGGTTAACATCACCAAAACAGAGGCTTTACCTATCCATGTCCCCTCTGATCTCCTTGCCCATCTTCAGCAGGTTTACCCTTGGTGTTCCCATTCCCTCAAATAATTAGGAGTTCATTTGACCCCTTCCTATTCTACCTTGTACTCTGTTAATTAGCCCCCATGTTATTCATTCTCTCCACCAATGGTACATTTATCCTATTTCTCTACTTGGAAGGGTGAATGTGCTCAAAATGTCAATGTTGCCTAAATTGTTTTACCATGGGCACAGGCGACTCTTTTTCATCTTCGCAATCTGGTACACCCTATGTCCTAGAGGCTGTGCACCTTTGAAGACTTATGGAAAAGTATCATATCCCTAGACATATGTTTTGTTTATGTTGAAAATCTTATAAAAATACAATTCTAAAAAAAATAAAAATTTGAATGCCTTGCTTAGGTAGCCATGTTGTCTGCAAGACAGTATATTGCCAGTTTCTGGAAAGAAGATTAACAGGTTCCTCTGCAACGTGTTCTCCAGGTGTTTCATTTTTTGCTGCATCCGTGAGAGCTGAATGAGCTCTGTGACTTTCCCCTTGTAATGTGCATCCAGGAGGTTTACCAATCAGTAATGGGCTCTCTTCTTGATGCCATGAAGCCTAGGGTCCTTTCACAGGCTCTGGAGCATGAATGGAATGAGCTCATCCACAACAAGTTACGAAAGGCTGAGGAACCCATGTACTGAGGGTTGCTAAAGATTACATTGTCCTCATCTACCTCCTTTCAGCCACACACAACTCCTGGGGTTTGCGAAGAATGAATCTAACCCATAGAAGCTTGCCCCATGTCCTACTCCTGAATACTGCCACAGCAACAATACTCCTTGCATAAGCTTTTGAAAATCAAGGCCCAGTCCAGCCTTGTGTAGGTCTACAATCTTGTCCCTGACATCCTTGGACAGCTCTTTGGTCTTTGTCATGGTGGAGATTTGGAATCTGATTGCTTGATTGCTCCTGTGGACAGGTGTCTTTTATACAGGTAACAAAATGAAATTAGAAGCACTCCCTTTAGGAGACTGCTTCTAATTTCAGCTTGTTACCTGTATGAAAGACACCTGGTAGCCAGAAATCCTGCTGAATGATAGGGGATCAAATATGTATTTCCCTCATGAACATGCAAATCAGTGCATAATTTGTAAAACATGTATTTCTTTTGAATTTTTCGCTGCTATTCTGTCTCTCAGTGTTACAATACACCTACCATTCAATTTTTAGACTGATCATTTCTTTGTGAGTGGGCAAACATTCAAAATCAGCAAGGGATCAAATACTTTTTTCCTTCACTGTACATGTTTTAAGGTATATGGAGATCTTTCCAATAAAATACATCTTTTGAAAATATATCTTTTGGAATACATCTACCAAAAAATGATATGCTTTTGGAGCAGAGTTCATTATTTATATCTATTGGGATATCAGGTTCAACAGTGATGGATTTTAGAAACCTATGTATAATGTTTGGTGCAGTAATTTACAATTTAATACATTTAATATGGCCGGCAATATGTATCTAGCAACAGGAGGCATTCTATCAGAGGCTGATGGAGGTGCTCATATTGCATTGTGTATATCTATATTTTTGTACAATTAAAGGTGTTGTTTATATGTTCTGGACATGTGGTTATATTTAAGATGAATATGGTTATTACAAAATCCACTTAAATCTGGTTGAGCCCACAATAAGTCTGTTCTGTTTTTGAGTTAATGTTTCCAGAGTACTAGTGTTTCAGGAGACAACTCACCCAAAGAGGACACTGAGGTGGAGGAAGAGATATTGGTGACTGAACCATCACTAGGTGTAAGAACACAGAGTATCACAACCAGTTCCAACAGTGTGCCCCATTTCACATCCTTCCCAACTGTCAGCAGTTACCGAGTAGGTTGTGAATGATATACCATCCCTTCTCACACTTGCTGGACAACATATTTATTTATTTCAGGTACTTATGTAGCGCCATCAATTTTATGCAGTGCTTTTACACACACACATATATTGTACATTCACATCAGTTCCTAACCCTCAAGGGGCGTACAAAGGTCCCTAACTCCCATTCATACATATACATACTAGGGCCAATTTAGACATGAACCAATTAACCTAACAACATGTCTTTGGAAAGTGGGAGGAAACCGGAGTACTCGGAGGAAACCCACGCAGGCACAGGAAGAATATTCAAAATTCCAGGCAGGTGGTGCCGTAGCTGGGATTTGAACCAATGACCCTAGCACTGCCAGGCGGAAATGCTAACCATTTAGCCACTGTGCTGCCACTAAGGTTATGTTGACTCTACTGCTGATCACATGGTGCAGCAATGTGCAAACATTGCCCTTTGTATGATGATGGAGGGCAGAGATGGCTTTACAGGGAGAGAATTTGTGGACCTAGCACTGCAGTACAGCCCAGGCAACAAATTCACAAAAGGGGGTTTAATCCAACATTTGAAATGGCATAAGCTGTAAAGTAAGCAATTTTACCAAGCTGGAATTGAGCCACTGGGCATGGGGTGGCTGGGGACATACTCCTTTTTCTGTTCCAGCAGCTGGGGTGGGGATACACTTGCCTCTGGGCTATACAGCTGAAGATGGCAGGGTGGGGTTGGCAGAATTAGCGCATGTTTTCAGCCTATTCTTGCCCCTAGTCTGCTGAGCACCATACTGACCCTCTGCCCTGCTGAAAGAGCCATAAGGTAAACCAATGACACCCCTTGCAAGATTTTAATCCCCATCTCTGAAGGCTGTTGATGTGTAATCTTGTATATTATTGGTAGAGGTGGAAAGGGGGGGATCCGGAAGGAGGACAAGAAGTGTGTCCCTTTTTCCTGGCAACAAATAGCATTCAAGTTCTGTTTTCCATGATCCTCTTCACTTTCATCCTTATCATCACTCTCCCCCCCCATCATCACTACAGTCATCAGCAAGAAAATCTGTGACAATTGGTTCTGCCTGCCTTGCTTACTCCCTATTTGTATTAGCAGCTATGGCAAGAAATGTGTGTTGGGAATGTGGTGCCTTGGTGCACTGGAAACTGTGGTTCTTTTTTGGACTAAACTGCACCACAATAATATGCAGCTCCCCCTTAATGCTATTGCTGTTGCTGACCCTGCATAACATTTAAATAAATAAAAAAAAAACACCCCAACAAAATAAAACACATAAAACAAAGCTGAAGGACAAAAATATAAAATAACTAAAAACATTAAAACAGAAACTCTAAAACACTACAAGCCAAATCACCACCACCTTTTTTAATGAAGAAAAAAAAGTAAATGCTAAAAACAAATAAATAAAAAATTTCCTTCCATAAAATAAAAAAACAACACTGCACCACAATAATATGCAGCCCCCCCCCCCCGCCCCCCCCAATGCTATTGTTGATGCTGACCCTGCATAACATTTAAATAAATAAATAAAACACCCCAACAAAATAAAACACATAAAACAAATCTGAAGGACAAGAATATAAAATAACTAAAAAAATAGAAACAGCAACCCTAAAACACTACAAGCCAAATAACCCCACCTTTTTTTAAGGAAAGAAAAGGTGAATGCTAAAAACAAATAAATAAAAAAATTTCCTTCCAAAAAAATAAAAAACAAAATGTTTTGGTGACATGCAATAAAGAAAGAAAAAATAATAAAAAGTAGTCCTATAAAAGAATTGTTGAGTCTTATGAAAGCACAATGAATGCAGTTGGGCTTACACGCCACTCTCCTGCGCCTTTGGACAAAACCATCATTGGCAACAATCTTCGCCAGCAGCAGGACATTTTTAATGCAAGATAATTGGCTGATATGTTAGAAAAAAGAATACCGATGGGTGTTTGACTACAAGAAATAGGAGACCGCAGATAACACAACAATGTAAATCTGGCTAGCAGCAGGACAGTTTTAAATGGCAAGGATATGCCCATATTTACTTGGGACAAAGAACACGTGAGGATTTATTACAAAACATTTACCAGCAGGCTTACTGCTGTACTGCTTCTGGACAGTTCTACAAAGCTGCAGAGGATACAGCTTTGTAAAACTGTCCAGAAGCAGTACAGTTATAATTGGGGAGAGGCTTGATTTGGATGTGCTAAAGGTTAATATGTCTATGGGGAAAGGTCTTATTGTCTTTAGTAAAACCACCCTATTAGTGGTTGCAAGTGGTTTAGGTGCACACAGTTCTTTCACTTATTTGCTATTTCCCTTCAAATGATGCAGCAGAGTGCTGGCAACTAATGGCAACTTAAAAAGCAGATGAACAATAACAAGTACATTCTCTACTTTAATTTCCCCAAACTAAAAAATAAGGCCCTATTAACAAAAAAAAACAATGAAATCCCACAAAAGAATAAAAAAGCCCATAGACATCAAAATACCAACCCCCAAAACAAAATTCAATTCGTCTGCAAAAGTAAGCGTTGCAGGGGAAAACAAAACAAAAAGCTCTGGCCAGAACAGCAGCTAAAAATTACTGCTTACCAAACATCAATAAAAACTAGAAAAGCTACAATTTCTGGGGAAATTGTGTGAAGTGTTCTTGCCTCCACCAGTAGTCTACAACTGGAGTGGGCGGATTAACTGGGTGGAGTGGCTTGAGTAACTGTTGTGTGGTTGGAGTGGCTGGAGTAACTGTGAAAAGGTTTTGTCAGCTCCCACTCTAGTTTTGAACATTTCGCCATTCATTCCTATGGGACCAATTTCACCACAAAAACACTGATATTTCGTGAACCATTCGTCGAAACGCTCCACAAAGTAATAGCACACCAATCGGCAACAATCTGCAAGTTGCGGTATATTACTGTCTATGTAGTGTAAAAACTGTGGGAGGAGTTAGGGTGGTAACTTTGGCTATAATAATAAGAATATATATGTGAGATAACAGTAAGTGGTCTTGCCATGCAAGAACACTTAATGAAGTAAATGAAGGATGCAAAAACCCCAAATAATAGGAACAGCAAAAAAGCAGAAAAGGGGTTAATTGCCCAAAGAGATAGCAATCCGAATTAAAGTACAGTTTCCTAACTCACCCTAATCTGTCCCTATGCAGCTTGTGAGTTTCCAATATATCGACATTATGACTGCACTATTCCCACCATTTTATAATCAGAGGGCTATCTTATCCATAAGCGTTCTTACTGGCCCTTCCAAGCCTGCTGGTAATAGTTTAAAGGCCATGTGGTGTATATGATTTCAAAAACATTCCTTGGGTGAACTGGGACAAAAAATATGCCTGAATCCCAAATCTCAAACCCACAGGATTTGCTTTGAACCCATGGCAGTGGCAAACACAAACCTCATTCCTACTCAGCATCAACAGTGTTTGTCATTCTTGACTTGATAAACAATTGTATGCTATTCTTTCCACCCCTAAAACCAATCTTGCTTATAATGATTCAAAATTCCGTTTTCATTTTTTCCTGACTCCCTTTCAAAATCCTGTAATCTTCACTGACTGATCAAATTTGACCTTTTAGTAGCCCACTTTATTCCAAGCACAGCTCTCAGTTAAATCTCACTTTATTAACACCGTCCTCCTTGGCTTTTCTTTGGAACAAACACAGATCAAGCTAGAAGCCGCTAGACTTTTCCAGCAATCATTTACAGATTACTGCAAGCAGCATGTTGCTCCTTCTGGGTATGCCTTGATGCCTTTCTATTTTACTTTCATATTTTTCTTTGAAAAGATATTTGTTTATCATATTAGACTCTTTTGCCACTGAGGCCTCTGAAAGACTTGGCTATTAAGCAGTCTGATGCAAAATTAGCTGACCGCTGCATCTTCAAGTGGCTATATTTGTCAGCAAGATCGATCTATCTATCTATCTATCTATCTATCTATCTATCTATCTATCTCTCTATCTATCATCTATCTTATCTATCTATCTATCTATCTATCTATCTATCTATCTATCTATCTATCTATCTATCTATCCAGTATATGTGTATTAATGCTTAATTTTCAGCAAGCTATACTGTAGCATATTCTTATTATAACATATACTTTTTTGCTGCTTGTATAAGTTGTAACATTCCCTATGTCTAACCACTTCAATATCAGACACTTTCACCCCCTTCCTGCCCAGGCCAGCGTTGTCACACTTTGAATGACAATTGTTCAGTCATGCAATACTGTACCCAAATTAAATTTTTTTATCATTTTCTCAAAGAGCTTTCTTTTGGTGATTTTTAATCACCACTGGGTTTTTTTTTTTTGCTAAATAAATGAAAAAGACCAAAAATTTTGAAAAAAATATAATATTTATGAAAAAAATATTTGTCTATAAATTTGGGTCACAATGTATTGTTACATTTATTTGTTAAAAAAAAACAACCCAAATAAATGTATATTATTTAGTCTATAGGAAAGCTATAGTGTTCACAAACTATAGTATATACCCATATACAGTTGCAAGAAAAAGTATGTGAACCCCTTGGGATTACGTGGAGTTTTGCATGAATTGGGCATAAAATGTGCTCTGAAAGTCACAACAATAGAATAACACAGTCTGCTGAACATAATACTACACAAACATTAGATGTTGCCATGGTTTAATTGCACATAACATGTAAACATTCACAGTGCAGGGAGGAAAAAGTTTGTGAGGCCCTAGCTTAATGACTTCTCCCAGAGCTAATTGGAGCCAGGAGTGAGCCAACCTTGACTTCAATCAGTGTGATGATATTGGATGTGTTGCTGACAGCTGTCCTGCCCTTAAAAAACACACACCTGTTTTGGATTTACTGGTTTCAAGAAGCACTGTCTGATGTGAACCATGCCTCGCAGAAAAGAGCTCTCAGAAGACCTACGATCAAGAATTGTTGACTTGCATGAAGCTGGAAAGGGTTACAAAAGCATCATGGTTTGGGGCTGCTTTGCTGCCTTAGGGCCTGGACGGATTGTTGTCATTGATGGAAAAATGAATTCCAGAGTTTATCAAGACATTTTGCAGGAAAACGTACGACCATCTGTCTGCCAACTGAAGCTCCGCAGAGGATGGGTGATGCAACAGGACAATGACCCAAAGCATACAAGTAATTCAACAAAACAATGGCTGCAACAGAACAGAATACGCCTTCTGGAGTGGCCCAGTCAGAGTCCTGACCTCAACCTGATTGAAATGCTGTGGCATGACCTTAAGAGAGCAATTCACACCAGACATCCCAAGAATATTGCTACACTGAAACAGTTTTGTGAAGAGGAGTGGTCCAAAATTACTCCAGATCGTTGTGCAGGTCTGATCTGCAACTACAGGAAACGTTTGGTTGAGGTTATTGCTGCCAAAGGAGGGTCAACCAGTTATTAAGTCCAAAGGTTCACATACTTTTTCCTCCCTGCACTGTGAATGTTTACATGTTATGTGCAATTAAACCATGGCAACATCTAATGTTTGTGTAGTATTATGTTCAGCAGACTGTGTTCTTCTATTGTTGTGACTTAGATGACGTTCAGAGCACATTTTATGCCCAATTCATGCAAAACTCCACGTAATCCCAAGGGGTTCACATACTTTTTCTTGCAACTGTATTTGAAAATCGATCAATCTTGATGTACTGATGACCTAACCCCCCCCCAAATGACCCCTTATTGGAAAGAAGATAGTCCAAGGCATTTAGCAAGAGGCATGGTGAGTTTTTTTTGAAGTTGTAATTTTTTTCCCACAATTTTTTGGAAAATAAAGGAATTCAAATGTTTTTCTTTTCACATCATATAACTGGCGAGGTGGCGATCAGGGACACTGACTGCTTAAAGTATGTAAAAAAGTTTAATTTTCCTTTTAATTTTTTAAACTTTTTTTTCTTATTTATTACAATGTTTTTCTTTTTTTTTTTATGTTTTTGTGATTGTGAACAAAGCATCCACTGGCATTGTGATTGGCATCCATTTATCCAATGTGCACTATTGTGAAGTTCTGCTTGGTCACAGCTATCACATGGTGCAGACATACTGTGATGGGCCCTGCCTATACCATGTGATCACTGTGGTCAATCACAGAGATAAACGCAATATTACACAATGGAATTAAAGGCATTCATTGTGTACATGTCATCTGCTTTGATTGTTCACAGCAATCACATGGTACCGACAGCATCCTGGTACAGTGATTTGTTATCCGCTGTGTCCGGTGGACACATTGGGTAATGCAGCACAGCCCGATCCTGGGAGGACATCATATTATGTTTACCCAGGTTGGCAGCGCTGGGTGGGAACTGGTTAAAAAAAAGGTACATTTTGAGTTCAGGGTGATGCAGGGTTTGCTCTGAATTCTATCTCTTCACATTTTGGTGAACCAGCTAACTAAATTGCCTGTTCACCTGCTGCAGCAATCCTTCAGCTGGATTTACCCCCCCCCCCCACGGGCAGACTGACAACTCATGGGGCCCCCGGGCAATAAGTGATCATGGGACCCCTGTGTCCTTGCCCAAACTCAAAAAAGCCTATGAAAAAGGTATCAGGGGCATCTCATGGGGCCCCTTACTGACCCCGGGCCCTCGGGCAGTGCCCGAGTTTCCAAATGGTCAGTCCGCCCCTGCCCCCCCCCCCCCCTCCCTGACCAGGCAATTTTTTGCAATACAGCGCTGCATTACTTTAACCCCTTCGCACCTAAGGGTAAAACAAATCTTAATGTCACAATTTTGCAACTTTTACATGTGTTAGCAAAACTGTACATATCATCACAACTACTTGGATCTAGGTGGATTGTAGCTTGTTTTTTTTTCAGGACAAATTGGGCTTTCATTTGGTGGTAAATGGTAATGGATATCTCCTTTTTTATTGCTAAAAATATACACTGATTACTGTACTAATGACATTGGTTATGAAGGGATTAACATCTAGGGTGATTAAAGGGTTAAGTGTGTGCCTAGCTATGTGCTTGGTGTACACTAGGTGCTGCTGGTACAAAGAAAGAGATGGATCATGTTCCCAGCTCTGCAGGGACACATGATCGATCACTCCTTTCTGTCACAACAGAGCTCTGCCTATGTAAACATAGGTAGAGCTCTGTTCTTCCTCCCTGCCTGATGACTTGTGGGTGCTGGCAAAGATCCGTATAACAGTACACAGCAGAAGCAAACCGTTGGTGGAATACCAACTTTCCACTCAGCTGTAGTTGCTAGCAGCCTAGCAGTCAATGATACATTCAGGGTCCTATTCAGATGAATGTAAACAGTAGGGATGAGGATGCTTGCTGATGTCATTGACCAACTGTGGTCATGTGGCTTAGTTGGTCAATCACATCAGCCAGCATCCCTGGCCTCTTTGCATTCAGCTGCCAACTGGGAAGTTTCAGACAAGCAATGAATGGGGAGAATGTATTATTGGTTGCTAGAATGCCAGCAGGTACTGAAATACAAGCAACCACTATACTGCTTTGAATAACAGAATTGAAGCTTTGCTGTCATTCATAAAGAGGATTGATGGGAGAATATTGTCATGGGATATTTACTTTGTGTGACATTCATTTATCTGCATTTTGGGATATTATTTTTTAGACACCATGGGCCATTAATATGGTGTGTAGGTTTATTTTCTATATTCATTTTTTTGTGAATGAGTAATTAGGGGTACTATGTACTCCTTACTCATTCACATTAGGGGCAAATATCTGAGAGCCTCCTTATTTCCTCCTTATTTTGATCCTCAGATAAATCCCCCCCACAGACTTCCACATTCACTAGGCCACTGATGTGGGGATGAGGTTCTCAACATGAGGGCATGGTGCTTTGTCATGGCCCACTATGGTGATACTACACTGCTGTAGTGACAGTATGTAAAAAAATATAGGTTTTTTTTCACATACTGTCACTGTAACAAGTGTAATGTACTATCACTGTAGCATCACTATAGCGACTGACAGCTGTCCTTCTAGCTGGACAGTGGAGAACAGCGCACGGCGCCAACAATTCAACGGCCACAAGCACTCTGTCTTCCCATCTCAGCTAGTGGGATGCCAATACCTGAGAGGGGCCATCCTAGGTGGACTAGTATCCCAGGAATACTATCTTTATCACCTAAGAAGCAGGCTCATACATCCACCAGCTCAGCCCTGACAAAAGGGTTGGAAGTGGCGGTGTTCCATTTGATGTGCCTGCTGAAAGCACCCAAGATGTGAATGCAACATTGTATTCATTTGTTTTTAAAACTTTTTTAAAGGTTATTGCACCAGAGCCGGCATGCTCTCTCTCTCCTTAATATGTTTTCACAGCTACCTACTCCAATCGTTGGACTAGAGCAATTATTAGCTTTTTTTGAACTAGCATTGTAAAAATGACATTGTACCATACAGATGGTACAGCATATATAAAGTAGGCCACAGGGGCATGATAGACAATAGACCACAAGTTCTGTGGCACATGTGAAAATGGACTTTAGCATGTAAATTTTACTATCATCATCACTCACTTCACTAATTTACACATCTTGCTTTTCTTTTTTCTGCATTGAAATACCCCTGTGATATTACATAAGCTAACTAAAAGATAGGGGGAAGGCTGTTTACAGTCCTGTATCCTACTGGGCCAAGCTTGTTTTTTTATATTAGGGGTCTTCCTATACTTAAATCTGGGTTTTTTTTAGTATTACAGGACCAACTTTGGGATTTTGGAGTAGAATGCTCCAGTGATGTTGAATCACTCTCTCCATCTGCATGTATTTGCAGTGCAATTGCATGATAAAGTTCACATCTGTATGTGTGCCTGGACCCTTATTCCTGCTGGTTCAAGGTTGAACTATGTGGCATTACTATGAATCATTTTCTGGATCATATTCTTTATCTATAAACCTCTTTTTAAGTATTAGGCTTTGGGAATTGTAGTCTATGTGTAAAGTACAAGTTTTCTTTAGGTGACAAAATTATCCCTTTGGGATGTAGCCAATCTAATTGAGGTGGTGACAACACTTAAAGTGCAAGTTCAAGTGTCTCGGAAACTATCTTCTGATCTAGATGGCTGAAGACATGGATGAAAGAGAGATAAATGTCATTATTGTTGCAATACTATACAAAGGAATTAATAGTAGATGGTGGGTCATCCCATATATTTACAACATAATTAATGTACCTTTCAAACAAAATGATGTGGGAATCAAATTAAGTATTTCTCCAAATACTGGACCCCTCCCACCTAGGGTCAGGTTGACATTGCTGGACACAAAGAGCATCATGGTACTCTATATTTGGAGATAATAATCATTATTGAATTTAAAATAACTGGGTTTGTTTTCCAATATAAACTAGGCTTGGATATAATGAAGGTCAGACTGTGTAACCAAAAATAGTTCAAGGCCAAAAGGCCCACATCATGGGGATAGAAGTGTAGAGGGAAATGACATCAAGGGAAAGCCAGAGGTAAGTGTCCTTTCAGGTATAATGCTACAGGGTTTCTATATAATTGAAGTGAGTCCCTGATATATGAAGGAAGGGACTGGACAACCAGTTGTGAACAAAAAACACTTATTGGGACATACCATTGGTAAGATTGGATGGTTCAGATTTTTATGCACCTTGGATAGATGATAAAAATAACGTCTTGTAATTTACCCTGTAAAGAAAAGCAAATTCTTCTATCTAAATAATTTTCCTATCCTTGTCTTCATCTAACAGGAATTTGAGTTCTAACTTATAAGTCCTAACTTATAATCCTCTAAAGGCTCATGAGGTAATTTCTGACAGGTCTGATGGTCAGAATGTATCGTCTGCACTGTAATACACCCTTTTCTGAACCACAATACCACCCTCCTTTTCTGTTTGTCAATGAGATTGGGAATGGTGATCAGGGTGTCAAGGGTCTTTCTTTCCATAACATTAAGATTGAAATATATGCCATTATCTACCTTTAACAGTCAAACATAATTTCATAATATCAGAGTATGTGACCTGGAAAAAGTATCAGTGAAAGATCCCTTGACCTGCACAGGATAAAATGAGGATTTTGGCTTAAAACCTGTATGTAAACCTGAGTTCCAGTGTCTAGAGAGGAAATATACAGAGACTCATGGTGAGACTAAAGATTCTCACATAAACTGATCGTCCTCATTCCCGATTACCAAACTGTCACTGAGTGAACTACCAGTGTGAGAAGAGGATGCATTTAAAGTGGGAAGTGTTTTCTTAGTATTATAGTAGTGTTTGAGTGTGAGTTTACATACAAATTGATTGAGGTCTTTAATAGAGTAAATGAATTGGGAAAATAGGAAGGGCCAAAATGTAAACCTTTTTTTAACAGGGTAAAAGAAAAGTGAAAGGACAGTTTAAATATTGACTGTGACTAGGGTGCTGAGAATTTCTTCCCTTTAATTCTATTTCTTCCCAGCTCTTCTCTTTCTTTTTTTTTTTCTTTTATCTGATGGCAGGACGTAAACTCTATAAAACTGTTGTTGGACTGGCAAGTGGAATTTCTTTAGTCAGGAGTGTTTATCAGCACAATAGCTTCTGTGGTATTTATACTTCCAACCCCTAAGCTGAGAGCTACTGACTAGTACAGGGGTAGAAATGGAAGCCTGTGTACTATTTAGGGATAATGAAGTTCCACTCAGTGACACCTTAGATTGTAATATTGATGTCTTTTTCTCTAAAGGTGGTAGATGTTTATCCAGAACATTGTTGGTATAGTTATGAATACACTTTAATTTATATTTCCTCATATTTTATGACCCCAAAATTGGAGTGGGTTTTAAACACATCAGAGGCACAGGTGCAGCAGACTGGTACTGGTTACAGCAGGCAGGCAAGGCATGTACAGGTAGCAGACTGTAGAACAGCAGGTACATCATAATGGTAGGTAGTTACCAGTGATGGCAGGAAGAATAGCAGAGATAGGCAGACGGGGTCATACACTGTCAGGGAAGATCAGGTTCAGAGGCAAAAGCAAAATCGTGGTCAGGGTACAAGCCAGGTCAGGAGCCAATCAGTGGTACAGTAGCAAATGGAGCAGGTAGAAGCGGAAGTCAGAAGACGAGCCAAGGTCAATGCAGGCAGAGTTCAGAGACTAATTAGGATAAGCCAGATCAGAAACTGGAGTCAGGATACAAAATAACAGGATCTCAGGATATCCAGATGAAGACAAAGCAGCACTGATCCTGAGCACTGGCACAATTTAAATAGCCTATTTGGTGCCAACATCTCTTATGAGTGCACATGAGCACGCCATTGCACATTTGTATTGCATGGGTACACGCACCATTGGACAAGCGCATGTGCATGCGTTCATGTGCCTAATTCCTACGTCAATGAGAAGGAACATGGATTAGCCTTTGAAGATGCGCAGAAGGCCGTCCAGATGAGCCATCATGTCTATTGGCATGCATTTCCTGACAGAAGCCCAAGTGAATACCCTATTTTCCTTGTAGTCAATAAGATCTCAGTCTAGATTTTTGGGCTTTGTGGTTATTAGAATGTCTTAAATTTTCTGGATCTTGTCCCATAAAACTGAGAGGCATTTATAAAAAAAAAAAAAAAGTGTGGTGTTTTCCTAACTCTGGACCTATGTGTTGTTTTTTTTCCTCTCTTTGTTGTATGATAATCTGGATCCATTTCATAGCAAAAAAAAATTAGAAGTCTGTCTCCACTCTTTGGGCAGATCAGGGTACAGAACATCACAATATTTATGTATCCAGAGCCCTCTAGGTATAATAGTTAATATTTAATTTCAGGTATTTCTGTAAGAGACATCTCACCTTTGGGCATTTGCTGATGTGATGCTGTCCTCTAATTTGAATAACAGTTTCCTCATTTTGTGCTCAAATGTAGAGGGGGAAGGGCATTAGGAAGGGGGGAGGGGTAGGAGTTGAAGGGGGAATGTTATAAACAAGAGTTACCAGTAGGAACTTTAGAAAAAAAAGTTGGCCTACCTGGTGTTTCTATTTGATACTGATCATGTTTAGTGGTGTATTAAGTTTTTTTGATCACTTTTTTTTTACCATCATTGTTATAAAATCTTACATATCTGTGTCTCTTGCATGCCATTTGTTATTCTTTGTCCTTTCCTTTTTAAGGTTTGCATTGTGTGAGTCCATTCAATTTCAACATGGTCCTTGTAATCCCACCATAGTGCATCGTCCCTCTAGACTGTCAGGGCTCTGTCTTCGGCAGAGGTGTTAGGAGACCTGGCATCCCTGCCAGTACCTTGCATGGTCGCAGAAGTTCACATCGGCTCAAATTTGGCTCCAAACTGCCTTTACAAGGAAGCCCTGCCCTACTCTCAGGTGCTGGTTGATCTCTGGTTTCCCAGTACCTTGTTCCTGTTTCCTGTGCTGTTTTGATCTGTGATTTCCTGATACCGACTCGGCTTGCTCCTGGACCTGTCTGCTCTGCTTAACCCCTGATATGACCTAGGCTTGGCTAACGGATATTCCCTCTTTGCTCCTCTGTGTATGACCTTGGCTATTCCATCTGACTACGTCTGCTCTGATTCCCACCTGGTACCTGACCTTGGCTTTGAACAGGCTATCCAGTAATCCTCTATTCCCCGGAAGGGCTTGCATACCTTGCATAGGCGCCACCTGTCTGCAGACCTCATCTCAGTGCATCAGCTGTGCTCCTGGGTGGACCACCAACAAGCACTCCTACAGGTGACCTGTGCCACTTTGGGCATGACTCAGCTATCTGTCAGGGCAGGGCTGTAGCACGGACAGGTAGGCCTAGTGGCAGGGTAACGCACTGACTGATGACAACCACCACCAACAGACTGAAGTTCCTCAGGGCGCAGAGTTTAAGTCCCAGGCTGCCCTTCACCAGGGCCCCTGATGGTGGGGATGGACTTGACGCAGCCAGGAACCAGGTCACGGCCCCTGAGACACCCCGGCTGTGGTAATGGCCGCCGCCAATGGCGTGTAACTGGTAAGAATGACAATAGCGTAGTCAGGCAGGCCGGGTCAACAACAACGGGACAAAACGGTACAGAACAGTAGACAGAGAATCACAGATCGAAGGAAAACACAGAGAATGGTCTAGTCACAAGCCGAGTCAGATACCAGAAGAGTCACGAGAGTATACACAGAGCTGTAGCAAGACAAAGACACAAGACACAAGTGCAAAGAGCATGTGCGGATCACAGGCTTATATGTACTCAGCCACACCCCTCTGGGGGATGGACCTCAGGGACCTGAAGGCATAAAAAATTCCCACCATGCTCAGCAGAAATCCAAGATGGATGCCAGCACATGGAGTAACATAACCTCTGGGAAAAGGTAGGACCTTGACAGTACCTCCTCCTCAAGGGCCCCTCCCCCTCCGCGGCTCAACAAAAGGCCAATGAATCAGGAACTGTAATCGACCGCGCACCAATCGATAGTCCAGGATCCGGCTCACCTCATACTCCTCATGACCATCAACCCGGATGGGACGGGGCCGAGGCAGAGAGGTAGTAAAGCGATTGCAGATCAGAGGTTTCAACAGTGATACATGAAAGATATTGGAGATCCGCATCCCAGGCGGAAGGGCAAGGGCATAGGCCACCGGATTCACCTTGCGGAGAATGCGAAAAGGACCGACAAAACGGGGAGCTAGTTTGGGTGTGGGCACCCGAAGATTGAGGTTACGAGTAGACAACCACACCCGATCGCCGGCCTGGTATGAAGGAGCGGGCAACCGTCTGCGATCAGCCTGGAACTTCTGACGCTGAGCTGAGTCCCTCAAGGCCCTCTGGATCTGCCCCCATGAAGAATGCAGGGCAGCAAGATGGTTCTCCACAGCCAGAATGTCCTGTGGTGAGAACCTCTCAGGTACCCATAGTTGGCCATGAAGGGAGTTGACCGCCGAGTTCCTGGCAAACTCTGCCCAAGGCAGGAGATCGGCCCAATCGTCCTGATGGTCCGAGATATAACACCGAAGGAATTATTCTAAGGCCTGATTGGAACGCTCCGCAGCCCCATTGGACTGCGGGTGGTAGGCTGAAGAAAAGGAGAGACTAATACCCAACTGGGAGCAGAAGGCGCGCCAGAATCTGGACACGAACTGACTCCCGCGGTCCGAGACAATCATCTTGGGCAACCCATGCAGGCAAAAAATCTCCCTGGAAAAGACCGTGGCCAGTTCTTGCGCTGTTGGTAATTTCCTGAGTGGAATACAATGGCACATTTTGGAAAAACGATCGGAGACCATGAGAATGACAGTATGACCCCGAGACACAGGGAGGTCTACAATAAAGTCCATGCCCAGGTGTGACCAAGGACGCTCCCCATTGGGAATGGGTTGCAGAAGATCCATTGGAAGATGCCGTGGAGATTTATTCTGGGCACAGATCGAACATGCCGCTACATAAGAGGCGATGTCGGCACGGAGAGTTGGCCACCAGAACAACCAAGAGAAGACCCAAGACAACTGTTTACTCCCCGGATGCCCGGCAGTTTTGGAGTTATGGTAGGTACGCAGCAGACGGGTGCGCAACCCCTCGGGTACAAAACATCTACCCTCTGGTCTCTCGGGAGGAGCGTCAGTTTGAGCCGCCAAAATCTGCTCCCCAAGGGGAGAAGTCAGACTGGTGCGAATGGCAGCCAGGATCTGATCCGGAGGTATGACCGAGGTTGGCTCAGAGTCCTCCCTGGACAACTCCGAGTATTGCCGCGATAATGCATCAGCCCTGACATTCTTGGAACCAGGCAAATAGGAGACCACATAGTTGAACCGCGACAAGAACAAGGCCCATCTGGCCTGACGGGGTGTCAATCTTTTGGCCTCCGAAAGATAAGTCAGGTTCTTATGATCGGTAAGAATGAGGACCGGAACCGCGGAGCCCTCAAGCAGGTGCCTCCATTCCTTGAGAGCCAGAATGATTGTCAACAACTCCCTATCTCCAATCTGGTAGTTGCACTCTGCAGAGGAAAGCTTCCTGGAGTAGAACCCACAGGGAAGTAGGGGTCCATCAGGCGACCGACGTTGAGACAGGAGAGCGCCTACTCCCGTCTCGGATGCATCAACCTCAAGGACGAAGGGCAATCCAGGATTGGGATGAGACAGTATCGGAGCCGAAGCGAAGGCGGATTTCAGAGCCTCGAAAGCTACGATGGCCTCGGATGGCCACTCGTGAGGATTACTACCCTTCTTGGTTAGGTCTGAGAGAGGCTTTGCCAGCGTGGAGAAGATCCTGATGAACTTCCAATAGTAGTTAGCGAAACCCAAAAAGCGCTGAATGGGCCGAAGACCATTGGGACGAGGCCACTGCAGAACCGCCGCAACCTTCTGAGGGTCCATGGAGAATCCATCCGCAGAAATGATGTAGCCCAAAAAGGCAACTTGGGATCGATGGAATTCGAACTTCTCAAGTTTACAAAAAAGTTTGTTCTCACGTAATCGTTGCAGCACCTGCTTGACATCCTGGATATGGGACTCCATGGAGGCAGAGTAAACCAGGATGTCATCCAAGTAAACTACCACGCACTACTGCAACAAGTCACGAAGGACATCATTTATGAATTCCTGAAAAACTGCGGGCGCGTTACACAACCCGAAGGGCATCACCAGGTATTCGTAGTGACCGGTTCTGGTGTTAAACGCGGTCTTCCACTCATCCCCCTGTTTGATCCGTACGAGGTTGTACGCCACCCTAAGGTCAAGTTTGCTAAAGACTGTTGCCCCCTTAAGGCGGTCGAACAACTCAGTAATCAAGGGAATCGGGTCGGCATTCTTAGTGGTGATTCGATTGAGACCCCTATAATTGATGCAAGGCCTCAATTCACCACCCTTCTTCTTTACAAAGAAAAAGCCCGCTCCTGCTGGGGAAGTAGACTTACGAATGTGCTCCCGGGAAAGCGCATCCTCAACGTACTCCTCCTTGGCCTTATTCTCCGCAACCGAGAGAGGATACACCCTGCCACGCGGAGGAGTGGCACCGGGTTGCAAGGATATGGTGCAGTCATAAGGGCGATGAGCAGGTAAGGCACCAGCGCGTACCTTATCAAACACGTCCTGGTACTCCCCATAATCGGTGGGCAACGCAGAGTCCGAGGAGGCACACAACACCTTAACCGGCCCACGGATGCACCCGGCCCCACACTGTGGAGACCACGAGAGAATCTCAGCCTTTCGCCAATTCAAGGTTGGATTGTGCGTCTGGAGCCAGGGATACCCCAAAACCACCAAATAGTGCGGAGAAGAAATCACCTGGAAACAGGCCAACTCCCTGTGAACAGCCCCAATAGCTACTTCAACTGGCATGGTCTCGTGGGTAACCTGCGGTGGTTGCAGGAGCCTGCCATCTATTGCCTCGAGAACCAATGGGGTAACTCGAGCCTGCAGGGGAATGGAGTGCTGGGCAGCAAACGAGCTGTCCATAAACAACCCGCCGGCTCCAGAATCTACCAACGCCTGGGCCATCACCGAGTCCTCCGCCCAAGAGAGGACAACGGTGATCAGTGGTTTATCTTTGCGGAACGCCGGGGACGAGGAGACTCCACCCAAGATCTGTCCCTGACAGGATCTCAGGTGCGAGCGTTTCCCGGACGGACCGGACAGGACTGCCGAAAGTGCCCACCAAGGCCACAGTACAGGCAGCAACCCTCCCGACGCCAAGCAAACCGCTCTCCCTCAGAAAGGCGAGCAAACCCCAGCTGCATGGGCTCACCACCAGACAATCTATCCCCAGGAGGCGTGGGAGGAGAGGGAGGAACTGGTGGGACAGAAAACACAGGTGCCAGTCGATTGGAAGGCCTCAATCAGGATCAGGCAGGAAATTAGTGCTTCCAGCTCCACAGGCAATTCCTTGGCTGCAATCTCGTCCTTCAATGTATCAGAAAGACCCTGAGAAAACGCAACCACCAGAGCCTCATTGTTCCAGCCCACCTCTGCCGCCAGGGTACGAAACTCTATGGTGTACTCGGCAACGGTCCGTGAACCCTGATGCATAGACATGAGCAGCTTGGCAGCCGAGGCGGAGCGAGCCGGTACGTCGAATACCCTACGGAAGGCATCGACAAAACCGGAAAACTCGTGAATCACCGGGTCATTCCTCTCCCATAAGGGATTTGCCCAGGCCAAGGCCTTGTCTGAGAGTAGCGATATTAGGAAACCCACCTTTGACTTCTCAGTCGGAAAAGCGTGGGGTATTAATTCGAAGTAAATCCCCACCTGGTTGAGGAACCCACGACACTGATTCGGCTCACCCCCAAAGCGCTGTGGAAGAGGGGCTGAACCAGTCATACCTCTGGGGGATGGACCTCAGAGACCTGAAGGCATAAAAGATTCCCACCATGCTCAGCAGAAATCCAAGATGGATGCCAGCACATGGAGTAACATAACCTCTGGGAAAAGGTAGGACCTTGACACTGTCCCACTCTCAGGGGAGTCTGGAACTTAGCCGCAAGGGAAGCCCTCTCTCCATTGGCCTCTCACACCAGGTACATGACACAGGCTTACAAATAGCTGACACAATGTTCAAGCAGGCTGATTTGAGAAAGAAAGTGGTGCCCTGGAACCACATTGCTGCATTTTCTTCCTCCCCTTGTGATGTAGCTCTGTCAGTGAGCTGCATAAGTTGCAGCCTTAGATGCTGCCTGTATTCCACTCCATATTACGGGTCTGTCTCCATAAGTTCGAGGCTTACTCAAAGACCATATTTAGAAGTATTCCACACATGGGGTCTCTGGTTGTTACCACATCTACTCTCGGCATCACAAACTGGATACAGGCTACAATAATGTGGGTGATACTATTCATCAATAAATGGTCTTTATTGGCAATGGTGCTGCGTTCATTATCTCACTTGCTGACATGTTTTGTCCATAGACTTATTCAAATGTCAGAAAGATATTTCAGATGCTGACCCCAGAACCAGAATTGCCCCTTCTGCCATCTTGAGCATTGGAAACCTGCATCTCTGTACCTATGTGAGCAGTTTTATGATAAATAATGCATTTTTTAATAGGGATTTCTGCACTATGAACTTATTTTATGTCCTACGTATTTATCATTCACCCATTGGGATTCTGTGCAATAAGGGGACCAGAGGAGTGACATTTAAAAGGATTATCAGATGCAATATCACCCAACCCTGTAGCTTAGGGACTGAGTTTGGTAAGGTGTTTTGTACACATGGGGGTGGTGTATGGTGGCATGCATTGATGGATTCATAACTTATTCACTTTATAAAGCACAGTTTAATGTGAGCACAATTTATTTTGTGTACATTAGTTGTGGTGATATAGAGACGGGGGTGTTGCAAAGCTTTATTATACCCATTTTTATACATGTGGGTCAGAAAATCAGGAGGCCTTAGAGCACCCGGATAGTGGAAACACCCAAAAAATTATAACATTTTGGAAAGAAAACACTCCATTTACATGTGCTGGGCAGTTGAAGTTTTTCAGCTGCTGGGTGGACATTTGAGTTAGCTCATTGGATTTTGGGACCCTTTGTGCAACTAGGCTGTGAAAAAGTCTCAAACACGTAGTATCTCTATACTTGGGAGGCATAGCAGAATGTGTTTTGGAATTTAATTTTAATTATGCTATGCTCTATGTGAGAAAGAACTTGTTAAAATGACATCTTTGTAAAAAAAAAAAAATATTTATTTCCAAAAAATTGTTACAAAAAATTACAAATTCAAAAAACTCACCATGCCTCTTACTGTGTACCATGGACTGTCTTCTTTCCACAAAAGGGTCATTTGGGGTATTTGTACTGTCCTGGCATTCACCACCTTAAGAAATGATATAGTCAATTAGTATATCAAGATTGATCAATTTCCAAATATGTATATATATACATACATACCATAGTTTGTAGACTCTATAACCTTTAAGCAGACTAAATAATATGCACTTATTTTGGGTTTTTACCAAAGAAATGTCATAAATTTATGAAGAAAGATTATTTTATTGCAGACTTCTGTAACAGAAACAAGAAAAGCTTTTTTGTTTTTCAAAATGTTTGTTTTTATTTGTTTATATAGCAAAATATAAAACCCTGTGGTGATTAAACACCACCAAAAGAAATTTCTATCTGTCTCAAAAAATATGATAAAAAATTTAATTTGGGTATAGTGTTGCATGCTGGCGTAATTGTCACTCAAAAAGCGACAGAGCTGAAATGTGAAAAATGGCAAGGGAAAGAAGGAGGTGAAAGTGTCTGGGTTAAAGCTTTCCTACATGTACTATCACTATGCTGTCTCCACGTGACCTGTACATTAACTTTCACCTCCCTTGTTCTGCACATTTGAACACAACCCCTTTATTTCCATGATGCCACTGTATGAGCTCAATACATTAACCCTTTCACTTAATTCTTCATCTGTGTATAATCTGTACATTAATGCATTTACTCTTATAATCTAAAAAAACCAGCTCTCAAGGAAATATTCAATCAATGTCTCTTAATTGAATATAAAATAAATGTTTTCTCAGATCGTTCTCCACCATTGATTCCCCCAAGCAAATATATCATAGTTTGTAGACTCCCCAACTTTCACGCAGTCCAAATAGTAAACATTTTTTTAACCAAAGAAATGTGACCTAAATTTATGAAGATATTTACAAACTTAAATTTACAAACACATTTACAAACTATTTACAAACTCTTATATTAGAAACTAAGGGAAACCGTTTTTTTTCCTTTTTATAAATTACATAAATACAAACAAAATAAAGCTCTACCTGTCGGGGGCGCATGCATGGCCAGGGACGATGGCGGTTGCATTTTAGCTGAGCTCCGCTCATCCCCGGCCAGCACGGACTCACCCGTCACGCACCACTGCTTCCTTCTGCACAAGGGTGAGTCACATCTACCAGGCACCCGGCCCGGCACCTCGGAGAGACCTGTATGGGGAAGATAGGGCGCTGGAAGCCCCCCTCCCCGCAGCCACAGGAGTCGCGGCCATCGCCGCTCCGGCGGTTCCTGTCCAGGCCGCAATCCCCGGCCTCTAGTATGGCCAGGAGCCCAGGGAGAGATCCCGGCCCCCCGGTGGTCACGGAGGGTACTGCACCCTCATGCATCTCAGCCTCAATGCCTGCCTCTGCCCTGACCCAGCCCCAGATGGAGGACTCTGATCCCCAGCATATATCTGGGGGGGCAGTGGAATGCTCTGCATCAGGGAATCGTCCTCCCTCCACCCAGATATCTCAGCACACTGTACCATCTCCTTCCCTCACAATTTCAGCGTTGGATGATAAGCTGCAAATTTTTCTACGCAATATCACCGCATCCATATCCGCTGAGGTTGGAAAGCTGGCATTAGATCTCAGAGGGGAAATAACTCAGATTGGAGATCGCACGAATAAATTGGAGACTGAGTTTGATGATTTGGTGCAATACGTTCATGTCCTGGAAGAGGATAACGCATATTTGAAGCATTCCATGTCTCAAATGCAGCTCCAGCAAGAGGATCTAGAAAACGGGGAACGGCGCCAAAATATCCGTATACGCGGTATGTCCGAATCTATCGCTGATACACAATTACACCGTCACCTTCTATCCTTCTTTATCGCAACCGCCCCCCTGGTTCCAGAAGCGGATTGGCGAATTGACAGGGCTCATCGCTCATTGGGCCCAAAACCTGCCGAAGGCACTAGACCACGCGACGTCATAGTTCGCTTCCACTTTTTTCAAAGCAAAGAAGCCTTATTATTAGCTGCTCGCCACACATCCTCTCTGGAATTTAAAGGTGACAGACTCCAACTCTTTTGCGACTTGTCCCCGATTACCCTGGCCAAGAGGCGAGCCCTGAAGCCTATCACCACACACCTTCAACGCCATCATGTCCCTTACCGATGGGGGTTTCCCTTCCGGCTGGTCGTAACTAGGGATAATACCCAAGTTGTGCTTCGTGATCTTCTTGAGGCGGATTCCTTCTTAAAGCGCCTGGGACTTCCACCTTTGTCAGAAGATGTGTCTCCTCTGCCACCGACTCCGTCTCGCCCATCCGCCACCCCCAGCAAGATCTGGACCCCAGTCCGCGGAGGTCGGAAGAGACTTTCACGTACCCCACAACGTCCACGTCATCCTCAGTTGACCGATCCGCCTGTCTGAGGACTCTCTGGGGTGACTTTCCGGGGTGTTTCCGGTGACGATCCTTCCCTCCTGGTTTTTTTTTTTTCTTTTTTTTCCCTTGCATAATTTTCCCTCAGGTTTCTCTTTTCTGTCCGGCCGAACCATTGTTGGGTGCATTTTTTCACTTCTGTTTTGTCTGGCCGGGCATGATGACCTTTCTGATGTCCTGGTTGTCGTGCTGCTCCCAATTTTGTCTAGCCATAGGCCTAGACGACTTGGGCCAATTTGTTGATCCCAAGTTTATATCCTCACGGATACTTATGTCAATCTCTGTGTTTATACTTTCATGTGTTATTTTACTGTTTTTTGTTTTTTATTCTATTACATCGATGGTATTTCATTCCTTTTTTATGCTAACACATTTGCTTCAATCCTTGTTATTTTATAATGGCTTTGAGGTTTCTGTCATATAATGTCAAGGGCCTCAACTCCATTCAAAAACGGTGGATGGCTTTGAGGGAGTTTCGATCCTCAGGAGCAGACATTATTTTTGCCCAAGAGACCCATTTCAAATCAGCTGGTTCCTTTTGTTTTGCCTCAAGGTTTTTTCCCCAAGCCTATTCGGCCTTCGATCCCTCCGGGAAATTTGGGGTGGCAATCTTGATTGGGTCGCACTGCTCCCTTCGGGTTGTTTCCTCCAAAGTTGACCAAAAAGGTCGCTTCATTATTTTGGAATGTATGCTTGGTGACACTCCCCTTGTTCTGTTGAATTTATACGCCCCCAACACGGGTCAATTGCAATTTCTTTCCCAAACACTAGCTGCCTTAGATTCTTTTTCCACCTCGCATGTGATTGTGGGGGGTGATTTTAATTTGATTTTTTCCCCCCATAAGGACAGGAAAGTTCTTTTTGAATCCACACCCTCGAAGCGGCAATGCTCCTCTTCAAAATCCTTTCGTAGACTGATAAGGGAGCATCGTCTCTTCGACGCTTGGCGGTTTAAACACCCCACCCATAAACAATTTACTTTCTACTCCACCCCCCACCGTAGCTATTCTCGCTTAGATCACTTTTTCATCTCTGCCCCACTGCTTCCACTCTTGGTCACTTCTGAAATTAATCCCATTACCTGGTCTGACCACGCCTCTCTGACTTTAAACCTTTTCTTTCCTCCTGCTATATCCAAACCATGTCACTGGCGCCTTAATGAGACTTTCCTCACTACAGACCATCTTAGGGATGAATTGTCTCGGGGACTTGATACCTATTTTACCCATAATGTTGGCTCCGTAGCTTCCTCCTCAACTTTATGGGAGGCCCATAAGGCGGTATTTCGAGGACTCTGTATTTCTATGGGCTCGCGTTTAAAGAAATCTGCGGCGAGTGCTAGGGCCTCTCTTGTACGTCAACTATCTTTGGCGGAATGACGGTTGATGGCCAAGCCGTCCGTCTCTGGGCTCCGGAGGGTAACATTTTTCCGTGACCGCATTAAAACTCTTGACTCCAGTAAGTCTGCACAGTCCCTCCTGTGGGTTAAACAGAAATTTTACGAATTTTCCAACAAACCCCATCGTATGTTAGTCAATCGACTTAAAGCTCAGTCTCCTTCTACGATGCCTGATCTTTTAATCCAACCAAACGGAAGCCCTACCTATGATCCTCAGGTCATGGCAACCCTTTTTGGCTCATACTATGAGAAACTGTATAACTGTTTGACCCCAGACCTTCACCCGCCTCTCACACAGTCATCCTTTGACGACTTTTTTGATTCCTTGTCACTTCCGAGACTATTACCCCCAGACATTGCCATCCTTAATGCTGACATTACGCTAAAGGAACTACTTGACACGATTAAACATCTTCCCTCTCGTAAGGCCCCGGGTCCGGATGGATTACCCTACTCTTATTATAAATCCTTTATTGGTATCCTGGCTCCCCATCTTCTTTCCCTTTATAGCGACCTTTTTAAGGGGGTCACACCCCAGACTGACTTTTCACGTGCCTATATCTCGGTTATCCCTAAACCCAATAAAGATCTCTCTATTGTAGACAACTATCGTCCGATTGCACTACTTAATTCCGACTACAAGATTTTCACTAAAATTTTAGCCAACCGATTGTCTGGAATTATTTCCAAACTCATACATAGGGACCAAGTGGGCTTTGTACCTTCCAGACATGCTGCAGATAACACCAGGAGGTCTATTGATCTGGTTGATCTGGTTAACCGATCTTCCACCCCTGCTGTGTTATTGAGCTTAGACGCTCAAAAAGCTTTCGACCGGTTAAGTTGGCCTTACATGTTCATGGTCTTAGAGAGATTTGGTTTCAGAGGCCCATTTGTAGCAGCCTTGAAGGCCCTTTACTCTTCCCCATTTTCGCAGGTCAGATTAGCCTCTTTTCTCTCACTCCCTTTTCAGATGTCCAATGGCACTCGTCAGGGTTGTCCACTCTCTCCCTTACTGTTTATTCTTTGCCTGGAGCCGTTGGCCACATCCATCAGGTCGAATCCGGATATTCGCGGGATACATTCCCATACCCATGAGTACAAGTTATCGCTGTTTGCTGACGACATTCTCCTCACACTCACGAGTCCCTTTACTTCTTTACCGATTTTGCATCTGACCTTGAAACAATTTGGGGCTATATCAGGCTACAAAGTTAATACGTCTAAAACTGAGGCACTCCCAATACACGTCTCACCAGCCGTTCTATCCTCGCTTCAGGAAGCTTTTCCCTACCGGTGGTGCACCCATTCTTTAAAATATTTAGGTACTCATCTTACTTCCTCTTACCAATCCATATACGAGGCCAATTTCCCTCCACTATTTATTGCAATTTCTCGCTCCCTGAAACACTGGGATGCTCTGCCCATTTCTTTCCTCGGACGCATTAATGTATTAAAAATGACAGTGTTACCTAAACTTTTATACCTGTTTGCGACCCTCCCCGTTCCCGTTCCTATGTCCAAACTCCACTCTCTTCAGAAATCTTTCCTGCATTTTATTTGGCACAACAAGCGGCACAGGATTGCACGTTCTGTTTTGCTATCCCCACGATCTAGGGGGGGCTTGGGGGCTCCGGATATAATAACATATTACTACGCAACTCACCTTCGTTTTCTCATGTCATGGTCTTCCCATTATCCTCCCAACACATGGACTGAGATCGAATCCTTGCAACTGTCCCCAGCCCATCTATGTTCTCTCCTTTGGTCGACCTCAGCAGTGGATGTCTCCTCCTTTCGCCATTTATTCCTTGGTCCCATGCAATTTTCTCTGACTGTTTGGAGGAAATGTAAGGCTAAATTTTCACTGGCCTCTGATTGCTCCCCACTGACGAATATCCTCTGTAACCCTAATCTCCCAGACAACATGGCCATGTCCTGGATGTCTCATTGGGCTGTAGCTAACCTTTTTCAATTGCGTCACTTGGTACACCCGGTGACTCGTAAGTTACACTCATTCCCAGTTCTCCAGAAAAAAGCCCTTTTACCTCCTCAACACCTATATATTTATCTTCAAATACGCCACTTTTTTTCCACTTTATCACCTTCATTGACTCTGGGGAAGCCTACTCCCTTCGAACGTCTATGTATGCAGGGTCCCCATCACAGGGGTATAATCTCTAATACATATAAACTTCTTATGGAAGCCCCCTCTTTATCCAACAATACTCACCTTTATATGCGTAGGTGGTCTCAATTTATACAATGCGATATTGATTTATTGACATGGCAGAAAATTTGGGAAAATGCATCTAGATCTTCTGTCTGTGTGGTTTTTAAGGAAAATATTTACAAGATCATGATGTTATGGTACAAAACACCTGAAGTTCTGCATGCTTATAATCCGAATGCTTCTCCTGATTGCTGGCGCTGTAGTAGAGACCTCGGTTCTCTCTATCATATTTTTTGGACATGCAGCTCCATTGCTCCTTTTTGGCAGGATGTTCTCTCCTTGCTGAATTCATTGCTGCGTGTCTCTCTCCCACTTGATCCACTACATTTTTTGCTGGGTTTACCATTCCCAGGACTACCTAAATTATCCAAGAAACTCACTGTCCATGTGCTGACCGCGGCCAGGAGAAGCATTCCTATGTGTTGGTTGTCCTCTGATCCTCCTTCAATGCCGATTTTGTACAAACTTATTGCTGATGTAAGACAGATGGAATATTTGACTGCACTACATAGTTGTTTGTTTGCTGTATTTGAGATGATTTGGCTCCCATGGGATACTTTCACTTCTTCTATGCCGGCCCACATTGCAAGGCCCTGATATTTTTCACACTGTTAATTATGATTTAGCTGGTCCTGACCCTATTTAACTCTGCCATCGATGTACCTTTCTGTTATGTTTATTTTCTCTTCTGATTCTTTGAAATATATTGTTTGTATTTCACGAAAACCAATAAAAATTGTTAATATAAAAAAAAAAAAGCTCTACCTGTCTCAACAAATGAAATAAATTCAACAAGAACTTACCTTTACTGTGTTGTTCATGGGCCCACTTTTGCATTAGGGCTGAAACAAAAGACCGTGCCAACAGTACAATCATCCCATGACCTTTGATAAGAAAATAACCTAAAACTCTTTGCAAAATTAATTTAAAAACACTATATTATGTTCTTGACTTTTCGCCCCACATGTAAATGTAAAAAAATGAAAGATAAAAGCCTTCTTTGTTCCTGATTTTAGTCACACCATTAAAATAAACTGTACAGTAATGGTCACATTTTTTGTTCAGTTTACATATTTTCGGATTCACATTATTTATTGATACAGCTTAGCAGGGGCTTTACAATGTGTTCTATGCCTTGTAATTATGTTTACAAATGACTGAATGAATAACATGCTGATAAATTGTTTGTCTTTTCCGCTGAAAGTTATTGGTGGTTTTTAATTATGCTTTTATGAAGAAAAAGGAAGTGTATCAATAAGGAAAATTATGACTGGCTGTGACAGTACACTGTAACATTCAGCAGGAGGATGTTTGCAAAAACAAGATGGTAGAGAAAACTAAGTATAAACACTTTTATTGATAAAATATATTTAAAGACAGTTTTTGTAAAATGCTGGGTTTGATTCTTAATAGATGTGACAGTTATAGATTTTACATGTTGAGGAAAAAATATATTAAAGACAGCTTAAGAACTGTGGATGTACTAGATTTGAGACACACACAGTTTAAATACATAATTATTTGTTAACATTACAAGATTTTTAGCATATTGTAATTCACTGAAATTTGCTATTTTTTCTTTACTTTATTCCTTTCCTACCAAACAGATCATGATTTTAGAGCTTCCGTGTATCTTGCTAAGATGACTGAATACGGGTCCCCAAAAGTACTGTAAGTACCTGCACTACTTCATATGTTGCAATATGTCGCCAACTTGTTCATTCTATGCCTAGAAGACTTGGTGCTGTCCTTACAAATCATGGAGGTCATACAGAATATGAGATATAGTTGTTTTTGTTGTGGGGCGTATTCATTTTTGCATCAACAAATTTGAGTAAAACTGAAGATTTTGCAATCTAAGTTAGATTAGCCTTACTTTCATGTAAGGAGCTAAACAAATGTTCTATAAAACTCAGTTTTGTCAAAATTTTGGAAATAGTTTGTGTGTTCATTGAGATATTGACTAAAATATTACTTTGAAAAAGGGGTGAACTCATTTATGCTGAGCACTGTATATACACACACACACACACACACACACACACACACATATATATACCAATATCAAACCCGCCCTGCAGGCCAGAGTCCAATCTTTAACAAACTCATGCAGACTCCACCTCCGCAACATCGCCAAAATACGCACGTTCCTAACCCCAGAAACCACTAAACAGCTAATCCACTCCCTCATCATATCACGACTCGACTACTGCAACTCCCTCCTCACTGGCCTGCCTCGCCGCTGGCTATCCCCGCTTCAGTCCATCCTGAATATGGCTGCCAGACTCATTCACCTTTCCAACTGCTCCGTTTCCGCCACCCCCCTCTGTCAATCCCTCCACTGGCTTCCGATTGTGCAATGGATCAAATTTAAAATCCTAACACTGACGTACAAAGCTGGCCACCATACTGCCCCGAACTACATCACCGACCTAATATCCAAGTACTGCCCAGCACGCACACTCCGCTCCTCACAAGACCTCCTTCTCTCTAGTTCCCTGGTCTCCTCCTCCCATGCCCGCCTCTAGGACTTCTCCAGGGTGTCACCCATCCTCTGGAACTCCCTTCCCCAACCCATCAGATTATCACCTACTCTCCTCTCCTTTAGGCGCACCCTGAAAACCCATCTCTTCAGGGAAGCCTACCCCCTGCTAACTTGACCGACCTCCTCCACTCTCCCTACCACTCCATCCCCCACAGCTATCTCCTCCTGTACCACTATCCCGTCCCTTCTAGATTGTAAGCTCGAAAGAGCAGGGCCCTCGATCCCCTCATGTTTTGCATTGTATTGGTATTGTTCTGTCACATGTTCTGTCCCCCTTTGTAATGTACAGAGTGAACTATTGGCACTTTATAAATACTGTATAATAATAATAATAATAATATATATATATATATATATATATATATATATATATATACTGCTCAAAAAAAATGAAAGGAACACTTTGAAAACACATCAGATCTCTATGGGGAAAAATATCATGCTGGATATCTATACTGATATGGACTGAGTAATGTGTTAGGAACATAAGGATGCCCCATCGTTTGATGGAAATGAAAATTTTCAACCTACAGAGGACTGAATTCACAGACACCCCAAAAATCAAAGTGAAGAAATGATTCAGCAGGCTAGTTCATTTTTCTGAAATGTCATTGCAGCAACTCAAAATGGTACTCATTATTTTGTATGGCCCCCACATGCTTATATGAATGCCTATCAATGTTGGGGCATGCTCCTAATGAGACGACGGATGGTGTCTTGGGGTATTTCCTCCCAGATCTGGACCAGTGGCAGGGCATTGCAGGGAAGGCACCTGCTATCTTTATGTGTTGCTGAGGACAGCAGTGTATGAGTGGAGCTTTACTCTTAGTCAGCTATTCCCTTAGTGGCTTGGATACATCCTTATCTTTAGTCTTTATTTATATATGACTTTTTGTGGAATTAATAATAAGGAAAATGTATACCAGACCCTTATACAGGAAAAAATGGCATGGGACTCCCTTAAAATTCATACCAGACCTTTATCCAGCTGGATGGTGGTTTTAAACAAACTATTCTGGGATTCTGGATAACATCATTCACCAAATATGGTCATGACTAGAGATGAGCGAATCGAACTTGGCGAAGTGGAATTCGTTTCGAATATTAGGAAAAATTTGATTCGCACCGAATCCGAAAATTAGCAAACTTCGGATGCACGAATCAAATTTTTCCCGATCGGCCGATTTTCATCCCTTCTACAGCCGGCAAAAAGTGTCCCTGCAGAGAGCTCCGCTATTTCTGACAGTTCTCTGACAGTTCCTTCACATTTACAGCGGTTGAAACATTGTATCTATTTGTTTCCATTTAGGATACAGATGTTTTTATTCGGAAACAAATAGATACAATGTTTCAACCGCTGTAAATGTGAAGGAACTGTCAGAGAACTGTCAGAAATAGCGGAGCTCTCTGCAGATACACTTTTTACTGTACTGGAATTCTTCTTATTTTCATCCTACTTCTTCTTCTTCTTCTTCTTCTTCATCCTCATCCTCATCTTCCTCATCTTCTTCTTCTTCTTATCCTTCTTCTTCTTCTTCTTATCCTTCTTCTTCTTCTTCTTCTTCTTATCCTTCTTCTTCTTCTTCTTCTTCTTCTTATCCTTTTTCTTCTTCTTATCCTTCTTCTTCTTCTTCTTCTTCTTCTTCTTATCCTTCTTCTTCTTCTTCTTCTTCTTATCCTTCTTCTTCTTCATCCTCATCTTATCCTTCTTCTTCTTCATCCTCATCTTCTTCTTCTTCTTCTTCATCCTCATCTTCTTCTTCTTCTTCTTCTTCATCCTCATCTTCTTCCTCATCTTCTTCTTCTTCTTATCCTTCTTCTTCTTCTTCTTCTTCTTCTTCTTATCCTTCATCTTCTTCTTCTTCTTCTTCTTATCCTTCTTCTTCTTCTTATCCTTCTTCTTCTTCTTCTTCTTATCCTTCTTCTTCTTCTTCTTCTTCTTCTTCTTCCTCTTCTTATCCTTCTTCTTCTTCTTCTTCTTCTTCTTCTTCTTCTTATCCTTCTTCTTCTTATCCTTCTTCTTCTTCTTATTCTTCTTCTTCTTCTTATCCTTCTTCTTCTTATCCTTCTTCTTCTTATCCTTCTTCTTCTTCTTATCCTTCTTCTTATCCTTCTTCTTCTCATCCTTCTTCTTCTTCTTATCCTTCTTCTTCTTCTTCTTCTTCTTCTACTTCTTCTTCTTCTTATCCTTCTTCTTCTTCATCCTCATCTTCTTCTTATCCTTCTTCTTCTTCTTCTTCTTCTTCTTCTTATCCTTCTTCTTCTTCTTATCCTTCTTCTTCTTCTTCCTCTTCTTCTTCTTCTTCATCCTCATCTTCTTCTTCTTCTTCTTCATCCTCATCCTCATCTTCTTCTTCTTCTTCATCCTCATCTTCTTCTTCTTATCCTTCTTCTTCTTCTTCTTCATCCTCATCTTCTTCTTCTTCTTCTTCTTCTTCTTCTCCTTCTTCTTATCCTTCTTCTTCTTCTTCTTCTTCTTCTTCATCCTCATCTTCTTCTTCTTCTTCTTCTTCTCCTTCTTCTTCTCCTTCTTCTTCTTCTTCTTCTTATCCTTCTTCTTCATCTTCTCCTTCTTCTTCTTCTTCTTCTTATCCTTCTTCTTCTTCTTCTTCTTCTTCTTCTTATCCTTCTTCTTCTTCTTCTTCTTATCATCCTTCTTCTTCTTCTTCTTCATCTTCTTCTTCGTCTTCTTATCCTTCTTCTTCTTCTTCTTCTTCTTATCCTTCTTCTTCTTCTTCTTCTTCTTCTTCTTCTTCATCCTCATCCTCTTCTTCTTCTTCTTCATCCTCATCCTCATCTTCTTCTTCTTCTTCTTCATCCTCATCTTCTTCTTCTTCTTCTTCATCTTCTTCATCTTCTTCTTCATCTTCTTCTTCTTCATCTTCTTCTTCATCATCTTCTTCTTCTTCATCATCTTCTTCTTCTTCTTCATCTTCTTCTTCTTCATCATCATCTTCTTCATCTTCTTCTTCTTCTTCTTCATCTTCTTCTTCTTCATCTTCTTCATCTTCTTCTTCATCTTCTTCTTCTTCTTCTTCATCTTCTTCTTCTTCATCATCTTCTTCTTCTTCTTCATCTTCTTCTTCATCTTCTTCGTCGTGCCCCGTGACTGCCCAAATGAGTGAAGTGTGCGGTGATTCTAAGATCGACGGCACTCATCTGCATGTCATACTGACTGACAGTATTATTTCTCTTCCCCAGCAGACTCCAAGGGCATTTAAATTAAAGGTACAGTGTTCTGCACTAATATAAAGGCTCTCTGAAGCCTAGAAACCCTTTTAATAAGTTAAATTCGCAGCGAATAAATTCACATCAAATCAAATTTATTCCGCAAATTCGGCGAATCAGCCGAATCGAATTTTTGAATAATTCGCTCATCTCTAGTCATGACCATATTTGATAAATGAGGTTACCCAGAATCCCCAGCTAATTTGTTTACAACTACCAACTGGCTGGAAATCTGTCATTTTCTGGAAGTAGCATTTTTTTTTTAACTCATATTATTCTTACTATATAATCATTATTATTATATAAGCATGTTATTTAAAGAGTTTGTGCATTTTTAATGTTTCCCCCTTAAGCTGCATTATAATATTATTTGCCCACTGAAAGGTATTTTTTTTTTGCATGATACACATCCCTAATGGCAATGCTAAGCTACCCATATCCTTTTTCAACTTTAAAATTAGCCTTGAAAAAGATTCAGCTACTATAGTGTTCAATAAGAATTAAGGCTATGTTTGGGGTTTGAAGGCTTCCTGCTGGGTTTGTGAAACTTTCTGTGAACTAAACATTGCCCAGTTGGCTCATCACTAATTATGGAGTACTTTTTATAACTGTCCATGTCAAGGGGTATTTGAAAAATGCTCTCCAGGGCCATGGGTAACTTGGTAAACAATACATTTTAAAAAGGAGGCATGGAAGAATTGTGAAACATTTCTTTAATATGTTGTACATCAAATTTCAAATTGTCTACATTAAGGATCTGTTTAAATTTCATTTTTATTGGACTAAATTATGTTAAGTAATACTAATTTAAACATACACTTAGTGTGCCTTCTACAATTCTAACAATACAATATACATTAGTGAACCCTCTCAATAGACAAAGGCTAACAAACCGCAACTTTATAATAAATAAGTGCAATCCGCCATATGAAGTGAAACTGGTCATAAAAAAGTGAAAAAGTGCGCAGTCTAACATATATTCTCTGAGATTCAATCAAATTCTGAAAGGTGGTGAGCAAACGTGATTCCTCCACCAAATAAATGATCAACCACTTACCAAAAATATTGATCTCACTTTCCACAGATTGATATGCACTTGTGTGCTCATACTCAGCACTTACCTCACTGATAGGATACTTTCACTGCCTCCTCAACATAATGTGACAGACACCAGAAGGAATCTTCTTGTGCAATAAATAGATATTCCTTCCGGAGGAGAGGATTAAACGACCGCAATGGTGTTATATCGTAAAATATGCAGACATATACTCACAAACATAAGAAGTATAGGAGCACATAAGAAACAGAAAAAAATAGACAGACATAAAGACTCAGAAAAACTCCCAAGGTCGTCAAATTATTAGTGGGATAAATCTTTTAAGACTTGATTGAACCTCGGAGAATATATGTTGGACAGCACTTTTTATATGGCTGGTTTCACTTTTCATATGGCAGATTACACTTATTTATTATAAAGTTGCAGTTTGTTAGTCTTTGGTTATTGAGAGGGTTCACAAGTGTATATTGTATTGTTATAAATGTACAGATGCGCACCAAGTGTATGTTTAAATTAGTATTACTTAACATATTTTTGGCCAATAAAAATGAAAAATGAAATGAAGAGATGCTCACCAAGTGCATGTATAGATTATTATAAGGTTATTATTTGACTTTTTGGGATCAGCACTCTTTTTGTTTTTTGTTTCACTAAGCACAAATAATTTTTTATAAGTAATACTAATTGGTTTTATTTTTAAAGCATTTATTTTAGTTCATCTCCATATTTTTCATTTTCAATCATCAAAAGGAATGATGAACAGAGTGCTTAGATAAATTAACAAACCTGAATTGATTAAGACATAAAAATACAAACAAAAATTATGAAAGAAAGACCATATTCTCAGGATTAGTTTTAGTACTAACATGTGGACAACAGAGACCTATAGAGGCTAAAATTGGCAGGAGTGTATAACACTAGAAGGCCAAGGCTATTGGATGAATGCCCAAGTGCCAAGCCTAGGCTATCACTGCCAAATAAAGAACATCTGTTTTTCAAAATACTGCAAACTATTTTAAATAATTAAAAAAAAATGTTATTACTTTAGGTAAAGAAGAAACTATTTGTTGTTTTTTAGTATGTTGTGCATATGAGTAATTGAAAATTGCAGCCGCTAATTAAATGAATATTAAACTACATTGTTCAATCCACTCATATGCCTACCCTCCTGGGAAAAAAAATTGTGTTTAGGATTATATATATTGTTATAAAAAATAAGCATTTACTGGTCATTGAGCATAGTGATAAATTAATTATATAATTTTGCCTTTATGTTTAAATATTTGGCCTAACTTACTAAGAAAAGGCTTAAGATCAGCTGAGTTTACATATGAATTTACTTCTATCCATACATGTACACAATACAAGGTAGCCAGTCAAAGGCAAAATATGAGTTTGAAAAAGTTTAGAATATGTTACAAAGGTCCCTATAATATTGGGAGGACTGCTGCCCAGAATCAAGACCCTCCAGAATCCAGGCACAGCATGACCTGCATCCTCAGAGTGGTAGTGCCATACCTACCATAAAAAAGGCACCCCAATTTAAGAGAAGCATTGTGTTCATGCTTGTTGACTGGTTCACTCACTAGGTACACTGTCAGAGATACCACAGGCATCCAGCAAGGATGACCAGATCAGTGGGCTGTACCTTAGGAAATAAGGAAGCAGGCTGAATATGGTTAAATCAAGTTTATTAAAATGAATATCACTTTTACAGTACCAACACCAACACACCATACCAATGTAAAGTGACAAAGTAAACGTGAAAGTGCAGCAAACCAAATGATAACCTAGCTAAATATATACAAATGGAAGGAGCACACATACGCAGGGCAAGATCAGGGCTAAGACAGGAAACAAGAGGGGCAGGGACCAAGATACTGGGAAAGCTGGATGCAGGGTAAAGGGAGCAGGTCACAGGAAAAGGTCTCAGGGTCAGGTGCAGATACAGAAACAAGGATCAGGAACAAAGATCAGGCTCAGACAGGAACACGGTTTACAGGAGGAATACTGAAAAACTGAACCTCAGTTATGGGCAGGATTATATACCTCCCAGCAGAGCATGTCAGGTGGAGCCTAATTACTCAGACAGTCCAACTGTTGGGAGAAACACACTGGTGACCACCAGAACTGTGCCCTTTGATTCTGTGAACCACAGTGCCACCAGCAGGTGACCCAGGTTATGACACAAGTCCTGACATACACTCACTGGTGGCTGCATCTGGTTAAGACCTTAAAGGTGTTCAGGGTTTAAATTCAGTATTGATTATATTGGGTTCCTCATGTTTTTTTCATTGTGACAATTGTTGCTGTGATTTTCATCTGTATGCAAAAGTCTGTCTTTAACCTAAACTTTTTCTTATTAGTTTTGGAAATGGGGAGTGGGGAATGGTTAAATCCCATGCCCTTTTTGTGGTTTATGACCTAGTGAGAAGATTTCACTTCTTGACCCTAAAACACAAATACAAAATAGAAAGAATCCCTCCTGAGACAGCTGGCTTTGCAGCAGGTGTCCTGCTTGCCTATTGCAGATTCAGTCTTCCCAGCCTGGTGCAGGTCTACAATTTTGTTTCTGGTGTCCTTCGACAGCTCTTTGATCTTCACCATAGTGGAGTTTGGAGTGTGACTGTTTGAGGTTGTGGACTGGTGTCTTTTATACTGATAACAAGTTCAAACAGGTGCCATTGATACAGGTAATGAGTGCAGGACAGAGGAGCCTCTTAAAGAAGAAGGTACAGGTCTGTGAGAGCCCGAAATCTTGCTTGTTTGTAGGTGACCAAATACTTATTTTCCACCATAATTTGCAAATAAATTCTTTCCGAATCAGCCAATGTGATTGTCTGGATTTTTTTTTTCTCATTTTGTCTCTCATAGTTGAGGTCTACCTATGATGCCAATTACAAGCCTCTCTCATCTTTTTAAGTGGGAGAACTTGCACAATTGGTGGCTGACTAAATACTTTTTTGCCCCACTGTATGTGATAATATGTCCAAATCTGTCATTGTACATACCAGCATCAAGAGACTACCTTCCCACCCTGGTCTCTGCTACACAGTGTTCAGTCCAGCCTTTTACCCCTGCATAGTTGTGGCAAACTGGGGCCATTCACATCTAGCACACTGAAACATGTCAGCTCCAATGCCCTACCCCCACCATAATGTCATGATGGAGTGGACCCAATGCCAACATGTGTTGACATCATTATATGTCATCACCAATCCCCACCTCCTCAGGAGAACACCAATGGAGTCCCCAGTAAAGCAACACAGTATGATGTGGGTTATTAATTCTTCCATATGCTAAACTATAAATGGCATATTTTGATTTTAAAATAAATTTAAAATAATAACAATAATCTAAACCTTTATGTTGTGTGGTCTTGTTATTTCTTTTCTATACCATCCCTTGAATGCACAAGGGAATATCTTATTGGATATTCTCAAATATTTAATTTATTTTCTGTTTCCTAACATTTCATAGGTGAATATATTATAAATAGAGATGAGCGAATCGAAGTATCCGAAGTGGAATTCGAGTCGAATATCGGAAAAATTTCGATTCGTGCCGAATCCGAAAAATAGCCTAATTCGGACGCGCGAATCGAAATTTTTCAGAAAATGGCGGCTGACATGTGCGGCGACGGAGCGGGGATGTCTGGGAAGGCGCGCAGACAAGGCGCGCTGACCCATAATGCATTCCTCAACTACATGTGATCGCATCAGCCAATCAGCAGCCAGCCAGCCAGCACTGTGTAATGGTCGAGCTATAAATAGCGGCCATTTTGGAATTCTTCATTTGCCTGCAGTTATTGAACAGAGGCAGACCGCTCTGTACTAGGGACAGGGACAGAGTTAGGGCCACAGAAACGATAATTGGGGACAGAGAAAAGTTACTTAGGGACAGAGAACCATTACTCAGGGACACAGACTTGTTAATGAGGGCCACAGAATCGTTATTTAGGGACAAAGAAACGCTAGTTAGGGCCACAGAATTCATAATCAGGGACAGACAGAATTGTTACTCAGTGCCAGAGAATTGTTACTTAGGGCCACAGAAACGTTATTAGGGCCACAGAATTTTTACTCAGGGACAGACAGAATTGTTACTGAGTGCCAGAGAATTGTTACTCAGGGACAGACAGAATTGTTACTGAGTGCCAGAGAATTGTTACTTAGGGCCACAGAAACTTTAATTAGGGCCACAGAATTTTTACTCAGGGACAGACAGAATTGTTACTGAGTGCCAGAGAATTGTTACTCAGGGACAGACAGAATTGTTACTGAGTGCCAGAGAATTGTTACTTAGGGCCACAGAAACTTTACTTAGGGCCACAGAATTTTTACTCAGGGACAGACAGAATTGTTACTGAGTGCCAGAGAATTGTTACTCAGGGACAGACAGAATTGTTACTGAGTGCCAGAGAATTGTTACTCAGGGCCCCAGAAACTTTACTTAGGGCCACAGAATTTTTACTCAGGGACAGACAGAATTGTTACTGAGTGCCAGAGAATTGTTACTCAGGGACAGACAGAATTGTTACTGAGTGCCAGAGAATTGTTACTTAGGGCCACAGAAACTTTACTTAGGGCCACAGAATTGTTACTGGCACAGACACAGAATTGTTACTCGCACAGACACAGAATTGTTACTGAAGGCCACAGAACTGTTACTTAGGGCCACAGAATTGTTACTCGCACAGACACAGAATTGTTACTCGCACAGACACAGAACTGTTACTGAGGGCCACAGAACTGTTACTTAGGGCCACAGAATTGTTACTCGCACAGACACAGAATTGTTACTCAGGGCCACAGAACTGTTACTTAGGGACAAAGAAACGCTAGTTAGGGCCACAGAATTCATACTCAGGGACAGACAGAATTGTTACGGAGTGCCAGAAAATTGTTACTCAGGGCCACAGAAACTTTACTTAGGGCCACAGAATTTTTACTCAGGGACAGACAGAATTGTTACTGAGTGCCAGAGAATTGTTACTCAGGGACAGACAGAATTGTTACTGAGTGCCAGAGAATTGTTACTTAGGGCCACAGAAACTTTACTTAGGGCCACAGAATTGTTACTCGCACAGACACAGAATTGTTACTCGCACAGACACAGAACTGTTACTGAGGGCCACAGAAACTTTACTTAGGGCCACAGAATTGTTACTCGCACAGACACAGAATTGTTACTCGCACAGACACAGAACTGTTACTGAGGGCCACAGAACTGTTACTTAGGGCCACAGAATTGTTACTCGCACAGACACAGAATTGTTACTCAGGGCCACAGAACTGTTACTTAGGGACAAAGAAACGCTAGTTAGGGCCACAGAATTCATACTCAGGGACAGACAGAATTGTTACGGAGTGCCAGAGAATTGTTACTCAGGGCCACAGAAACTTTACTTAGGGCCACAGAATTTTTACTCAGGGACAGACAGAATTGTTACTGAGTGCCAGAGAATTGTTACTCAGGGACAGACAGAATTGTTACGGAGTGCCAGAGAATTGTTACTCAGGGACAGACAGAATTGTTACCGAGTGCCAGAGAATTGTTACTTAGGGCCACAGAAACTTTAATTAGGGCCACAGAATTTTTACTCAGGGACAGACAGAATTGTTACTGAGTGCCAGAGAATTGTTACTCAGGGACAGACAGAATTGTTACGGAGTGCCAGAGAATTGTTACTCAGGGCCACAGAAACTTTACTTAGGGCCACAGAATTTTTACTCAGGGACAGACAGAATTGTTACTGAGTGCCAGAGAATTGTTACTCAGGGACAGACAGAATTGTTACGGAGTGCCAGAGAATTGTTACTCACGGCCACAGAAACTTTACTTAGGGCCACAGAATTTTTACTCAGGGACAGACAGAATTGTTACTGAGTGCCAGATAATTGTTACTTAGGGCCACAGAAACGTTATTAGGGCCACAGAATTGTTACTCAGGGACAGACAGAATTGTTACTGAGTGCCAGAGAATTGTTACTTAGGGCCACAGAAACTTTAGTTAGGGCCACAGAATTGTTACTCAGGGACAGACACAGAATTGTTACTGAGGGCCACAGAATTGTTACTCGCACAGACACAGAATTGTTACTGAGGACCACAGAACTGTTACTTAGGGCCACAGAATTGTTACTCGCACAGACACAGAATTGTTACACAGGGACACAGAACTGTTACTGAGGGCCACAGAACCGTTACTTAGGGCCACAGAATTGTTACTCGCACAGACACAGAATTGTTACTCGCACAGACACAGAATTGTTACTCGCACAGACACAGAATTGTTACTGAGGGCCACAGAACTGTTACTTGGGGCCACAGAAACGTTAATCAGGGACACAGAATTGTTACTGAGGGCCACAGAACTGTTACTTAGGGCCACAGAATTGTTACTCGCACAGACACAGAATTGTTACACAGGGACACAGAACTGTTACTGAGGGCCACAGAACCGTTACTTAGGGCCACAGAATTGTTACTCGCACAGACAGAATTGTTACTCGCACAGACACAGAATTGTTACTCGCACAGACACAGAATTGTTACTCAGGGACACAGAACTGTTACTGAGGGCCACAGAACTGTTACTTAGGGCCACAGAATTGTTACTCGCACAGACACAGAATTCTTACTCGCACAGACACAGAATTGTTACTCAGGGAAACAGAACTGTTACTGAGGGCCACAGAACTGTTACTTAGGGCCACAGAATTGTTTCTCGCACAGACACAGAATTGTTACTCGCACAGACACAGAATTGTTACTGAGGGCCACAGAACTGTTACTTGGGGCCACAGAAACGTTAATCAGGGACACAGAATTGTTACTGAGGGCCACAGAACTGTTACTTAGGGCCACAGAATTGTTACTCGCACAGACACAGAATTGTTACTCAGGGACACAGAATTGTTACTCAGGGACACATAATCGTTTAATTAAAGAGTATGTCAGACAACATGCAGAGGAGTGGCAGAGGAGGCAATGTTTTAGGAGCGAGCAGACGTGGCAGCAGAGGAAGGGGTCGAGGCAGCACTATTCGCAGCCAGAGGCCAGTGCTCCCGGTGTCATCCAGCGGTCGTGTCTCCACCGACAACCCTGCCGTCATCGATTGGTTGGCTCGGTCGTCTTCCTCTTCCCAGGTCACCTCTGACACCTACAGCCAACGGTCGGTGGGTACGTCAGACACAACCGTTAGTTGGCATGGCCCGGGACCAAGCCCACTGAAATCACGTGTCCTCTACCTGCCCCTGTCCTTTGGTGTTCCCTCACCAAGCGAAGTATCGCATGCTGTGGGCTCAGCCCCACTGTACAGTGAGGAAGAGCTAACAGAGGGCGGTCAGGAACGGGGGGGAGACATCCGCCTTTTCAGCAGCTAGGCGAAGAAGTAGTGGCGAGGAGAGTGGCCCGGTAGCTGGTCTAGAGACAGGTCTGTCTCCTGACCCAGACGCAGCCGAGGGGGCTAGTAGTGAGGCGGAGACCCTACTTGATGATGAGGAGGTTGATCGCACTTGGCAGCCTCGTCGTCATCAGGCAATTTCTTCCGCATCATCAGGAGAAGAGGGTGGCAGCTTGGCAGTGAGCGAAACAGTCGGTGGGTTGCCCAGGAGACAGCAGCAGGGTCGCAGCAGTGTCAGTGGAAGCAGTGTCAGTGGAGCCAAACGGCCACGGAGTAGAGCACCAGCTCCACTGCAGCCTACCACCACGGCCAGTAGTGGTGCCGGTGTGCACGGAGGAAGCAGCAGTCAGCCAGTGAGGAGTATCGGGGGCAAAGTTTCCTACTCGGCGGTGTGGCAATTTTTCGTCAAGCCGCCCGAGGAAGTAAACGTAGCCGTATGTCGACTATGTGGCCAGAAAGTCAAGCGTGGCCAGGGGGCCCATGTTGGGACTACAGCGTTGCGGCAGCATATGCAGCGTCGCCATTTGGTGGCCTGGGAAAACCGTGATAAAGATACGGCGGTTCTGCCCGCCCCAGCCCCCGCTCCATCACCCGCTCCGTTACTTGCTCCGTCACCCGACGTCAATCGCCCTCCATCAGCCAGTCAAGGCTCCAACACCTCTGCTGAGGGGAGTTGTCGCTCGTTGGCATCTTCCGCTCGTTCAGATGCTCCTTCTCCTGCTACTCCTCTTCACGGATTCCGTCAGCAGTCTTTCTTGGAATCCGTTTCCAAGAGACAACAGTTTGCGAGCACGCACCCGACGGTGCAAAAGCTGAACGTCCTCCTGTCCAAGTTGCTGGTGCTGCAGTCCCTCCCTTTCCAAGTGGTGGACTCAGCACCTTTCAGAGAAATGATGGCTTGTGCCGCGCCGCGGTGGAGAGTGCCAAGCCGTCATTTCTTCGCCAAAAAGGCAGTGCCAGCCCTGCATTCACATGTAGAAGACATGGTGGGCCAGTCTTTGAGCATGTCGGTCTCTGCCAAAGTGCACGGCAGCGCCGACGTGTGGAGCTGTAACTACGGTCAGGGACAGTACATGTCATTTACGGCCCACTGGGTGAACGTGGTGCCGTCACAGCCGCACCAGCAACTTGGACAGGTCACGCCGCTTTTGCCTCCACGTTTGCACGTCCTTGGTCCGGCAAAGATGTCCGCCTCTACCACCTCTTCTTCCGCCGTGTCCTCAGCCGCCACCCCCGTGCCAAGTCCCATTACCCGACCGGCATATCACATGTGCAGGGCGCAACGGTGTCACGCTGTTCTGCACCTGGTATGCCTTGGCGAACGTAGTCACACAGGGGAGGAACTTCTGAGTGTAATGAACAGAGAAATCGACAGATGGCTGTCTCCGCGCAAACTGAAAATCGGAACCATGTTGACCGACAACGGAAAGAACATGGTGTCTGCTCTGCGTCAAGGAAGGTTGTGCCATGCGCCATGCATGGCTCACGTGTTCAATCTGGTTGTCAAGCGGTTCCTAAAATCCACCATCCCACTGCAAGACATCCTTAAAATGTCACGTAAACTTTGCATGCATTTCAGCCATTCCTACACCGCAAAGCACACCCTCCTTGAGCTGCAGCGGCAGAACGGAATTCCACATCATCGCCTGATCTGCGACGTTGCAACAAGGTGGAATTCAACCCTACACATGTTAGACCGCCTTTACGAACAGCGAAAGGCCATCACCGATTTCCTGATGTTACAAGCGGATAAAGGTACTCCCCTGTGTAACTTCGATGTCAGCCATTGGCAGCTCATGCGTGACACCTGCCGCTTGCTCAGGCCCTTTGAGGAGGCCACGCTATTCGTGAGTCGGCAGGACTATGGGATGAACGACGTCATTCCTCTGTTGCACGTCCTTGAACAAATGCTGTTAACAATGGCTGGTCAGGGTGCGGTAGACGTGGCGCACAGATCTCAACGCCACATGACCCCTGTGGGGGCAGGACAGGAAGAAGAGGAGGAGGTAGAGGAGGACATTTGTGCTCAGGAATTATTGAGTGAAATGGGTGGTTTTTCCACTCAGCGGACAGGATTTGAGGAGCAGGAGCATCTGGTAGAGGAGGAGGAGGAGGAGACAGAGGACCCAGACGCACCGTGGCAGTATGCTGTGGAGATGGAGGCAGGGAGTCCCTCGCATTCCTTGGCACAAATGGCCCATAGCATGCTCGGTTGCTTGCGTAGCGACAGCCGAATAATAACCATCAGACAGAGGGATGACTTTTGGCTGTCCACCTTGTTGGACCCTCGCTACCGTTCCAAAATGGTGGCCTTTTTCACACCTGCTGAGAGGGAGGCCAAAATAACGTACTATAAAAACCACCTATGTAGTCAGTTGGTCTCTGCCTTTCTGCGCCAACGTCCATCCTCAGACACTGTGGGCCCTGTGCGCTCGCGTTCCGCTGCCATGGCAGCAGGGGAGGGGTGGGGTGGTAGGAGCAGTGGCAGCTCCACCAGCAGCGGATGCCTCAGTCTGCAGTCGATGATGAGTAGCTTTCTTCACCAGCGCAGTGAGGAAACTACTAACCAGCCGCAGCAGCAGCAGCAGCAGCATCAGGTGGACCTGGAGCAGGAGCTCAAACAACAGGCTTGGGCCTACTTGGACAGCACCCTGCCAACCGAGGTAGACAATCCCCTTGACTACTGGGCAACGAAACTTGACCTTTGGCCCCAACTAGCTGAATTTGCCCTTGAAAGGCTGTCATGCCCGGCCAGTAGCGTGGCATCGGAGCGCGTGTTTAGTGCGGCAGGAGGTATTGTAACTCCGCGGAGGACACGACTGTCCACCCAAAGTGTGGAGAGACTGACGTTTGTGAAAATGAATCAGGCGTGGATTAGTCTGGATTTCAAACCACCAGTTCCTGACACAACTGACTAAATCCGCCATGAATCATGCCTCAAACATGTGCCACTTTGAGGTCTCCTCACACACTGCTGGTGTGTAGAATTTTTTGACATAGGGTGCTGGCAGATTACGGGCCTCCCATAGCTGCTGCCAGGCCCCTAATCTGCCATAGGCCCCTATATACCGCCTCCTCATGCTGCTGCCAGGTCCAGAGTCTCTCATGGGTCCCTGTACGGCCTCCCATTGCTGCTGTCTCCATCGCCACACTCTGCCATGTGCCACTTTCAGGTCTCCTCACACACTGCTGGTGTGTAGAATTTTTTGACATAGGGTGCTGGCAGATTATGGGCCTCCTATAGCTGCTGCCAGGCCCCTAATCTGCCATGGGCCCCTATATACCGCCTCCTCATGCTGCTGCCAGGTCCACAGTGTCTCATGCCATGTGCCACTTTCAGGTCTCCTCACACTGCTGGTGTGTTGAATTTTTTGACATAGGGTGCTGGCAGATTATGGGCCTCCTATAGCTGCTGCCAGGCCCCTAATCTGCCATAGGCCCCTATATACCGCCTTCTCATGCTGCTGCCAGGTCCAGAGTCTCTCATGGTTCCCTGTACGGCCTCCCATTGCTGCTGTCTCCATCGCCACACTCTGCCATGTGCCACTTTCAGGTCTCCTCACACACTGCTGGTGTGTAGAATTTTTTGACATAGGGTGTTGGCAGATTACGGGCCTCCCATTGCTGCTGCCAGGCCCCTAATCTGCCATGGGCCCCTATATACCGCCTCCTCATGCTGCTGCCAGGTCCACAGTGTCTCATGCCATGTGCCACTTTCAGGTCTCCTCACACTGCTGGTGTGTTGAATTTTTTGACATAGGGTGCTGGCAGATTATGGGCCTCCTATAGCTGCTGCCAGGCCCCTAATCTGCCATAGGCCCCTATATACCGCCTCCTCATGCTGCTGCCAGGTCCAGGGTCTCTCATGGGTCCCTGTACGGCCTCCCATTGCTGCTGTCTCCATCGCCACACTCTGCCATGTGCCACTTTCAGGTCTCCTCACACACTGCTGGTGTGAAGAATTTTTTGACATAGGGTGCTGGCAGATTACAGTCCTCCCATAGCTGCTGCCAGGCCCCTAATCTGCCATAGGCCCCTATATACCGCCTCCTCATGCTGCTGCCAGGTCCAGGGTCTCTCATGGGTCCCTGTACGGCCTCCCATTGCTGCTGTCTCCATCGCCACACTCTGCCATGTGCCACTTTCAGGTCTCCTCACACACTGCTGGTGTGTAGAATTTTTTGA
>NW_028318507.1:770000-847500 GCF_062004578.1 Staurois parvus | reverse complement strand
GGACAATTTAGACCGGAGCCAATTAACCTACCAGCATGTCTTTGGAGTGTGGGAGGAAACCGGAGTACCCAGAGGAAACCCACGCAGGCACAGGGAGAACATGCAAACTCCAGGCAGGTGGTGCTGTGGTTGGGATTCGAACCCAGGACCCTAGTACTGCCAGGCTTATGTACTTTGTTTTATTTTTAAAGTTCTAACCCGTTCCCACCCCCTTTCCCCTCCCCCCATTGCACTTCACTCTCCTAGGCGAATGACGTGCATTAAGCCTGCTGTGGCTCTTGGGGATATGCACATCACACAGTCACACATCATAGGAGGCACACACTTTCATCGATAGAGGAAGGGGCGGACCTAGCGGCACATTGTGAGGCTCGGCAGCGGAACCTAATGACGTCACATAAGAAGATGGTAGCACGGGACCGAGAAAGGGCAGAATTCTGAGAGGATTCTGCAGGACATCGCTGGATCCACTGGGCAGGTTGTTTGAAATGTTCAAATTTTCAGGTTTGAAAAAAAAAAAAAAAAAACTTTGTCACAGCCGGGTGCCCACACTGGAGATACTGGTGCCAGACGGCTGGTGAAACGGGCTGTGGGGAGGACACCGCGGGATCGTAGGACAGGTGAGACAGGAGACATTGGGGGTGGTGCACATTCTGGGGATCCAAGGAAGCAATATGGCAGCTGAATAGCCACCTGATCACATGCATCCGAGAGCCAATGTCAGGGAATGGGAAGATCGCCGCAGCGATCGAATCTGCACATGCGTAGAATCCTGACAAAACGTACAGGCAGGCAGGCACTAGGACCCAGGCGTGCCTGTCACAAATGACGGGCTAGGCAAGCACTAGGACCCAGGAGTGCCTGTCAGGAGTTGGGTGGACTATTTAAACCCGGCTCTTGCAATGCTCAAGTGCCGTATGGTTTTATCTGTGTTCCTGAGTTCCTGTGAGTAGATTGTTTGTTGCCGAACCTGCCTGACCCTGATTTGCTGTCCGTCTCCTGCTCTGATCCCTGGCTTTGTCTGACCATTCTCCTGCTTAACCCTGTACGTTCTGACCTCCTGCTAACGAACCCGGCTTGTGACCTGTTTATCCCTCTGCCTGCTGATTTTGTACTACGCCGCCACCACTGTTACCAACCCGGCCTGCCTGACGCTGCTCCTGTTACCTCCTCACATCAGACTCTCACCTGCTATACACCTCCAACGGTGCTTCTACCACAGCTGGGTGAACCCAGGGGCCGCGACCTGGTCTCGGCCTGCTCCAAGTCCATCCCCACCATCAGGGGCCCTGGTGAACAAGCAGGTCGGAGCTTAGATTCCGCGCCTTGGGGGAATCCAGTCTGTGGAGTGCTAGAGGCTACCGCAGTGGGGTCCCTGACAGAACCATACGGCCATGTCAGAGTCTGGAGGAGGACCTTCGCCCTGGGAAGAGATGTGCCAACATCTGGCGGCACTCACACAGGCAGTGAAGACCCTGGAAGAGGGATACAAGCACCTGGAGGGACAGGTCCAGAGCCTGGCCGCACCAACACCCACAACTCCAGGCCCAGTGGGTGCGCCTCCGACCATGGGTGCAGCGGGGTCTGCAGTTGGAGCAGCATTTACCATCTCCCCGCCAGAGCCAAGAGTGCCGACCCCTGAGCGGTTCAGTGGGGACCGAGGGAAGTTCAGGGCCTTCCAAAATTCCTGCCAGCTGTACTTTGACCTGCAACCCCGGACCTTCTCTTCTGAATCAGTGAAGGTAGGATTTGTCATATCCTTGCTGCAGGGGGAGCCCCAGGGATGGGCTCATCGCCTGATGGAGGCCCACCACCCACATTTAAATACTGTCACCACATTCTTTAAGGCGATGGCACAACTGTACGATGACCCGCATCGAGCCGCCTCGGCTGAAGCAGCTCTCTATTCATTACAACAGGGACGCCGGGCAGCGGAGGACTATGCCGCTGAGTTCAGGCAATGGAGTGGAGACACACAGTGGAATGATGCAGCTTTACGCCACCAGTTCCGGTTGGGACTGTCAGAACCATTGAAGGATGAGTTAGCGAGAACAGAAATTCCAGACTCCTTGGAAGGTTTAATCGATCGGGCCATACAGATCGATCGCCGACTGCGGGAAAGGAGACAGGAGAGGTCCAGCCAGGGGCAGAGAACTTCATGGATGATGCCTAGAGTACCAGTCATGCCAAGGGTCAGTGTCGGCAGTCGGAGCTCCGAACCGTCCGAGGGGGCCGAGCCTATGCAACTCGGACTGATGCGGCCTACTCTTTCTACTGAGGAACGACAGAGGCGTCGAGCCAATAACCTGTGTCTTTACTGCGGAGCAGCGGGTCATATGGTGCGTTCCTGTCCGAAGAAATACTGTAAGTTCTCTTCTATTCCTTTTAATATATCTACTGTATGTGCAGGCAACCCCACTCACTTGGCTGTACCTGTGTCTTTTCAGCTTCCCGGAGGAAGCACACAGGTGATGGCTATCATTGATTCTGGGGCCTGTAGTTGCTTTGTCGATCTCGGTTTCGCTACCCAGCACCAAATACCGTTGCTCGCCAAAGAACACAGGGTGAATATTTTTCTGGCGGATGGGTCTCGGATAAAATCGGGGACGGTAGACCGGGAAACCCCTCCTATACATACCACAGTGGCGGGTTATCACCAGGAGTTTCTCCGCTTGGACGCCATCGCGTCCCCCCTATTTCCAGTTATTCTGGGGCTCCCTTGGCTACGAGCTCACGACCCCCAAATTGACTGGAAGACCGGGTCAATCCAGTTCCACTCACGATACTGTCAGGAACATTGTCTACCTAGGGCATCACTAGATACCCCGGCCTTATTAACTGTAAGCTCCGAGGCCAAGTTAACTCAGATGGTACCTGCAGCTTACCACAAATTCCTAGATGTGTTTAGTCCACGGGGGGCAGAGGTTCTTCCCCCACATCGGGCCTATGATTGCCCCATCGATCTGCTCCCAGGCTCCGAGATTCCTTTTGGCCGCATTTTTCCCTTATCTGAGCGGGAACTAGGGGCTTTAAGAGAATATATTGATGAGAGCCTCCGGAAGGGATTTATCCGCCCTTCCACATCCCCGGCCGGGGCAGGGATTTTCTTTGTTGAAAAGAAGGACGGATCCCTAAGACCGTGTGTTGATTACAGAGACCTCAATAAGATTACTGTCAAAAACCGCTACCCCCTTCCTTTGGTCCCAGAATTATTTCAGAGATTAAGGACGGCATCCATCTTCTCCAAGTTGGACCTCAGGGGTGCCTATAACTTGGTTCGGATACGTGAGGGAGACGAGTGGAAAACAGCGTTTCGCACTCGGTTCGGACATTTTGAATGTCTTGTCATGCCTTTTGGGCTATGTAATGCACCGGCCACCTTCCAGCACTTTGTCAATGACATTTTCAGGGACTTTCTGGATATCTTTGTCATTGTCTATTTGGACGATATCCTGATATTTTCCTCTTCCCTGGAAGCACATCGGGGACATGTTAAGAGTGTGCTGGAACGTCTCCGTCAGCATGGCCTTTATGCGAAAGCCGAGAAATGCTGCTTTGAACAGGAAAGCATTTAATTTCTTGGTTTAATAATCTCCACTACGGGGATCGCTATGGACCCACAAAAAATCTCAGCTATCCTGGAATGGCCTGCCCCCACGGATAAGAAGGGAGTTCAGAGATTTATTGGATTCGCCAATTTTTATAGAAAGTTCATAAAGAACTTCTCAGGCCTGGTAGCGCCCATTACCCAGCTCACCAAGGTAGGAGTTCGTTTCCAATGGACTCCAGCTGCAAAGGTAGCTTTTGACGCATTGAAAAAACTATTTACAACGGCTCCCATTCTGAGCCACCCTGACGCATCCCTACCCTACATACTAGAGGTAGACGCATCAGAAGTGGCTGTTGGAGCAGTATTGTCACAGAGGGTAGGGGCCAAGGAGCTAATGCATCCAGTGGCTTTTTTCTCCAGGAAGCTATCCCCTTCTGAAAGGAACTACGATATTGGGGATAGGGAGTTACTAGCCATTAAGACAGCTCTGGAGGAATGGCGTTATCTGCTAGAGGGGGCCCTACACCCCATTCTGGTCTATACTGACCACAAAATCCTGGAGTATTTAAAAACAGCCAAACGCCTCCGTCCACGCCAGATGGGCACTGTTTTTCGCGAGATTTAGTCTTCACATAACGTATCGTCCTGGGTCAAAGAACACTAAGCCTGATGCCCTTTCTCGGATGTTCGCGGATCCTAGGGAGACGCCCCAGCCAGACACCATCCTGCCGGCAGGTAGCTTTCTATTGCTACAGTCAGAACTGCTGTCTAAATTGCAGGCGGCCTCCAACCGGGTTCCTGACCTGCCTGGGGTCTCCCTGCTGAACAAGGAGGGTCTCTTTTGGAGAGGGGAACAGGTCGTGGTACCCAAGGAGGTCCAATCCCTGGTGTTGGGGTTTTGTCATGACCATCCCCTAGCAGGACACTTCGGGATACATAAGACGTTGGAGCTGACACGACGCACATTTTGGTGGCCAAACATGGCCAAGGACTGTGAAGCATATGTGAAATCTTGCCCCGTCTGTAACCGAAACAAACCCACCAGAGACAAGGCCTGGGGCCTATTGAAACCACTGCCAATACCTGACCGACCCTGGAGTATGATCTCGTTAGATTTTATTGTTGACTTGCCACCCTCACGAGACCACACTGTGATCTTTGTGGTTGTGGACCGCCTGTCTAAAATGGCCCATTTTCTGCCACTAGCCAAGACACCATCAGCTTCCGAAACAGCCCAAGTATTTATCAAAGAGATTGTGAGGCTGCACGGAGTGCCAACAGAGATTGTCTCGGACCGTGGAGTACAGTTTACTTCCAGATTCTGGAAAGCATTATGTGAGGGGCTGGCGATTAAGTTATCTTTCTCGTCAGCATATCACCCCCAGACAAACGGGCAGACAGAACGAACTAATCAAACGCTTGAGCAATACCTGAGATGCTATACATCTTTCCTGCAGGATGACTGGCTGACACTTCTACCAATGGCAGAATTTGCATATAACAATGCGAATCATTCTGCCACCAACCAATCCCCGTTTTTCGCTAATTATGGGTTTCACCCTACCTTCCTGCCAGACCTGGTTCCTGAGAACTCAGTCCCAGCGGCCCAGGACACCTTAGAATTCTTCACTGCCAATAACAAGCTACTACAAGAGACAATGGCTAAGGCCCAAGAGGACAGTAAAAGGTTCTGTGACAGGAGGAGAAAGGGAGAATTGGCTATACATCCTGGGGATCGGGTTTGGTTATCAACGGTCAACCTGAAACTGACTTGCCCGTCCAGAAAATTGGCACCCAAGTTTGTAGGGCCCTTTCAGGTAGAACGTAAGATTAACGAAGTAGCGTTTAAATTGACTCTCCCTGAATCCCTCAAGATACACCCAGTCTTCCATGTATCGTTGTTGAAGCCTGTGGTTGCAGACCCCTTTTTAGACCGCAGGTCTAGACCTCCAGAAGCCATAGACATCAATGGGGAGGAGGAATTTGAGGTGGAAGCAATTTTGGATTGTAGGAGGAGGGGTGGTCAGGTACAATATTTAATTAAGTGGAAAGGCTATGGGCCGGAGAAAAACTCGTGGGAACCTGCCCAGAACGTCCATGCCCCCAGATTGATGCGGGAATTCCTACGTAACCAGCCTCAAAGGAGGAATCGGGTGGGCATCCGGAGGCTGCCCGTAAGGGGGGGGCAATGTCAGGGAATGGGAAGATCGCCGCAGCGATCGAATCTGCACATGCGTAGAATCCTGACAAAACGTACAGGCAGGCAGGCACTAGGACCCAGGCGTGCCTGTCACAAATGACGGGCTAGGCAAGCACTAGGACCCAGGAGTGCCTGTCAGGAGTTGGGTGGACTATTTAAACCCGGCTCTTGCAATGCTCAAGTGCCGTATGGTCTTATCTGTGTTCCTGAGTTCCTGTGAGTATGCTCAAGTGCCGTATGGTCTTATCTGTGTTCCTGAGTTCCTGTGAGTAGATTGTTTGTTGCCGAACCTGCCTGACCCTGATTTGCTGTCCGTCTCCTGCTCTGATCCCTGGCTTTGTCTGACCATTCTCCTGCTTAACCCTGTACGTTCTGACCTCCTGCTAACGAACCCGGCTTGTGACCTGTTTATCCCTCTGCCTGCTGATTTTGTACTACGCCGCCACCACTGTTACCAACCCGGCCTGCCTGACGCTGCTCCTGTTACCTCCTCACATCAGACTCTCACCTGCTATACACCTCCAACGGTGCTTCTACCACAGCTGGGTGAACCCAGGGGCCGCGACCTGGTCTCGACCTGCTTCAAGTCCATCCCCACCATCAGGGGCCCTGGTGAACAAGCAGGTCGGAGCTTAGATTCCGCGCCTTGGGGGAATCCAGTCTGTGGAGTGCTAGAGGCTACCGCAGTGGGGTCCCTGACAGCCAACAGTCGGCTTGTAACATTTCCACGCATTACCTGCTGCTGCCGACATGAGCCTTACCTCTGCGGCAGTGAAAGGGTTAATAGTTTGTACATCGTATGCCTGAAATTCCGTTCTCCTAAAAGCGTTTTCTCCTTTTTCTCTCCTGACAGGACTCGCCATCAATTTCCGTCACTTATACAAGCAAAGGCGCAGGCGTCTGGGGAGTCAGAGAAGGAAGACCGCATAATGTTTTCCATATTTTTGTTTGTTTTATATAGCGGGTGGGAGAAGATTTTTGTTTCATTCCCCAATCTTTCTGCTTCTGGTTCTACTCCTTAGTACATTGTTCAGTCTTCTTACTTTCTGGGACCACAAAGGTCAAAGGGCATTCCTACTGAAAGCTGAACAGTCGAAAGGGATTGGTCAAGTGTAATAAACAATTGTCACTCACCTGTGAGCCACTTATTGACCTCCAAATTAAAAAAAAAAAAATCATTTGTGCCCTTCCACAGTCTGTTGTCCTGCACCATGGTTTGCCCAAAAATGCAGATTACCTCTGCAACCTATGGAGTGTAATATATAATGATTATTTCTAGCATGTGATTTCCGCGCAGGGGGGCAAGAATGACGCGAGAGGCCAGGACTAAATAATAGGAGAGGAAGGGGGCATTTGGAGGAATCAGAATCGCCATTGTTAGGCCTCCTTCACACCATATTTATTTCAGGTACTTATATAGCGCTGTCAATTTACGCAGCGCTTTACATACATTATATATATATATCATTCACATCAATCCCTAAGCCTCAAGGGGCATACAATCTAAGGTCCCTAACTCACATTCATACATACATACACATGGATCCAATTCACCTACCAGCATGTCTTTGGAGTGTGGGAGGAAACCGGAGCACCCGGAGGAAACCCACGCAAGCACAGGGAGAACATGCAAACTCCATGCAGGAGGCGCCATGGTCAGGAATCGAACCCATGACCCATTTACTGCAAGGCAGACGTGGTAACCACTAAGCCACTGTGCCACCATATGCGCAGATTCATCAGTTTTCATGCGCGCATCAATGAGTTTTATACACGTTGTAGATTCCTGTGCAGAAAAAAAATCTGCCCGTGATACCACTGTTGTGGAGTGAACAGGACACATAGAGAACATAGTTACATAGTTAGTCTGGCTGAAAAAAAGACAAGTCCATCCAGTTCAACCATTAAAAAAAAAAAAAAATCTCACAATAATGCCCTCCTGTATTCTCATAAGCAGCCCATTCTCACACGGTGTCAGCTGCTGCCAGAAGGACTTTGACAAACTCAGTGTACCTGCTTTAAATAGTGAGGATGAATTACTGCACAGTGTCTGCAGCTATAGAGGTCAGTGAGGACTTGTTTTTAAACTGTTACATAGTTAGTCTGGCTGAAAAAAAGACAAAGGTCCATCCAGTTCAGACTAACTATGTAACACTTTAAAAACAAGTCCTCACTGACCTCTATAGCTGCAGACACTGCAGTAATTCATCCTCACTATTTAAAGCAGGTACACTGAGTTTGTCAAAGTCCTTCTGGCAGCAGCTGACACCGTGTGAGAATGGGCTGCTTTTGAGAATACAGGAGGGCAGTATTGTGAGATTTTTTTTTTTTTTTTAATGGTTGAACTGGATGGACCTTTGTCTTTTTTTCAGCCAACCATTAAAAAAAAAAAAAAAAATCTCACAATAATGCCCTCCTGTATTCTCATAAGCAGCCTATTCTCACAAGGGGTCAGCTGCTGCCAGAAGGACTTTGACAAACTCAGTGTACCTTCTTTAAATAGGGAGGATGAATTACTGCACAGTGTCTGCAGCTATAGAGGTCAGTGAGGACCGTTTTTTAAAGTGTTACATAGTTAGTCTGGCTGAAAAAAAGACAAAAGTCCATCCAGTTCAACCATTAAAAAAAAGTAATAATCCTACACCCACAGTTGATCCAGAGGAAGGCAAAAAAAACCCAGCAAAGCACGATCCAATTTGTTTCTGCTGGGAAGAAAATTCCTTCCTGATCCCCCGAGAGACAATCGGATATTCCCTGGATCAACGTCACCTATAAATGTTAGTAGAACAATTGATTTCATTATGCCCTATCAGAACGTGTGCAGAAAAACGGACGTCTCTGCACCATGGTGTGAGCCCTGCAGAGACACTTTTGCCCCCTTTACCCCAGGTTCACACCTAAGCGGTTTCCGCAGCATTTTGCAGAAACGCACAGCAGTCCATTGAACATGATTTTTCTATGGGACACGTTCACATCTCTGCGTTTTCACCCAGTGTGTTTTTTTGCAAAGGGTCAGGGACTTTTTTTTTAATGGAAAAAGTTGCATTTTTGTTCCTATAAACGCTAATGGAAAAGCTGCAGAAGGGCATTTAGTGCGTTTTTGATGCTTTTTGCGTTTTTGAATCTGCCCAGAAACTTGAAATTAAAAAAAAAAATGAAAACCGCACTACAGAAACAGAGCAAAAGCAAACTGCATAGGTGTGAACCTGACCTTAGGTTGGATTTGCACTTTTGTGATCCTTTGCGGTGTCTTAACTGATGCACTTTAACCCCTTCTCCTCTTTCGATTGGGACCTTTCCCGATCATGTGACACGTCATCACGGTGGTCACGTGATCTCTAAAACCCGTCCCGGCTTCTGAAACTCTTAAAGGGCCGGGAGGCGGGATGGGTTTTAGGGATCATGTGACCTCCGTGACGACGTGTGACATGATCGTGAAAGGTCCCGATCGAAAGAGGAGATTGGGACCTTTCCGTGAGTACCGGACATGTGTGCTGGGAACGCGCAGGGTGCGCGCTCTCGGCACATATGTTTTTTCTTACCTGAACGCAAATGTGCGGCCGCTCGGCGTCTAGGCCCAGACGCCGGGAGGCCGCACATTTGTGTGCTGCCGACGTGAAGAGGTTAATGTGCATTGCATTGTGACAGTCCATTTATTACTCTTCATCCGTGCGCCACAACATTTCTTACATACGTTTTTGTGTGCTGAAATTAGTTGTGCTTTTTCCCCCTCTACTGTTCTGTGCGTTAAGCTGCCATTTAGGCCTCATTCACACGGTCACAGAGAGCGGTACACTGCCAAGAATCGGTGTATTTGTGCAGCTGGGATTCTCAGGTGGTAAGAAAACGCTGCACATGTTCGGCCTCAGCCGCATACTCTGAGTTTTGGGTGAAATGCGTCAGTTGGTTGTCTTAGACCAGGGGTGGGCAACTGTGGCCCTCCAGCTGTTGTAGAATTACAAGTCCCATGAGGCATTGCAAAACTGATAGTTACAAGCATGACTCGCAGAGGCATGATGGGACTTGTAGTTCACCAACAGCTGCCCACCCCTGTCTTAGACCATCCTAAGCTACCCCATGCCAGTGCTTTTAGCCCCACCCTCTGGGCTTCGTCGAAGAGGTAGTCTATGATTAAAGTGATATTATAGGCAATTTAAAGAAGAAAAAAAAACCCAAACAAACCTGTTATACCTATCCCCATCCTCTTCTTCTTGGGTCCCCCTCCCTCTGCCAAGTGCCCCCCACAGCAAACTGCTTGAGCCTGAGTAGGCTCACTCCTAGGCCGCTGCTTTCTGTGTCCATTCACACACACACAGCCATGTCTCGGCCATACCCACCCCCCTTCCTTGGCTCACTGGCTGTGATTGACAGCAATGAAAGTCAATGGCTCCTGCTGCTGTCTCCGCCAACGAGGAGGGAGAGTCCCTGGAGAGCCGAGGCTCTCATGCACATCGCTGGATTGAAAAGGGGCTCAGGTAAGTATTTGGTGGGGGTTGAGCCTTTAGAACCACTTGAAGATCAACTCTGAACATGCAGAGGTATGCCAGTACTCAAAGCGGGCACTGGCTGTGCTGGGAGGCCGTCATGTATGTAACCTCACACAGAAATGTATCCCCGGCCTCATTTAGATGTCATCTGGGAAATTCCCGGCCGCAAGCTAAATGTAAACAAAAGGGCCGCGGATGCAGGGGACGTCATTACCAAAATACGGGCAAGCCCCACCATATTTGGGAAATTACATGGTCCTTGTTATTAGGGAGCCTGATGGGGAACTGAGAGACGAGTTCCCCATCCGGTCCACTCCCGGGTGGAGGGACGTGCCAGACGTATCAGAGGCTGTGACCTCGGTAGAGGCTGTTCTTACATCCGGCCATTTGATGAGCCGGACGTGTGTGGCGTCTTCTTAGCGCATGGTTGGAGTGTTCTCTAGATCGCCTTTTGGATGGCCGGCACCCCTTTTGTGGATCACCGAAATGGCAATAACAAGCGCCTCAAGAGGTTGGCATTCACCCGCGTTTGCGTTCAGCTGGGGCCAGCTGCTTCTCCAAGGGACACTTGTCTGTCCCTCATCACCATTCCAAAGACAAGCTGGGAGGTGAATTGGCCCTAGTTCAGTAACACCTCGGTTTACTCATTTAATTTGTTCTGCAGGACTTTTCTTATAGCAAACAATTCGTAAACCGAAATGCCGTTTCCCATAGGAATGCATTGAAAACCAATTAATCCGTTCCAGAGGTCAGAAAAAAAAGCTACTAAAATACCGCATGAGTTATTTTATTAAGTAATGCGGTATTTTACTAGTGACAACCATGTGTTAATGTTTCAGATGTCAGCGGAGTTCCCCACTGACAGCTAAATGTAAATGAATTGCCGGCAATTATAATAATTAAAAAAAACGGCGTGAGGTCCCTCCTCCCATCTATACCAAGCCCTTCGGGTCTCGTGTGGATTTTGAGGGGAACTCTCATGCCTAAAAAAAAATGGTGTGGCGGTCCCCCCCAAAATCCATACCAGACCCGAGGGGCTTGGTATAGATGGGAGGGAGGAGCCCAGGCCTTTTTTTTTAATTTATTATGGTGCTGATTTTTAAATGTATTTACCGCTTTTTTTTTTTTTTTTTGTCACTATAGCTCAGAGAATTAGCTGTCACTTTCCCCCTAACTAAAAGAAAATCATTTTATTTATTTCAGGTACTTATATATCGCCGTCAATTTACGCCGCGCTTTACATATATATTGTACATTCACATCAGTCCCTAACCCTCAAGGGGTGTACAATCTAAGGTCCCTAACTCACATTCATACATACACATACTGGGGCCAATTTAGACAGGAGCCAATTCACCTACCAGCATGTCTTTGGCGTGTGGGAGGAAACTGGAGTACCCGGAGGAAACCCACGCAGGCACAGGGAGAACATGCAAACTCCAGGCAGGTGGTGCCATGGTCAGGATTTGAACCAGCGACCCTAAGGGGGGACTCTGATGTAAGGGGATGCTGATGGGAACCCTGATGTAAGGGCGGGTCTCTCATGGGGACCCTGATGTAAGGTAAGTCTCTGATGAGGACCCTGATGTAAGGTAAGTCTCTGATGAGGACCCTGATGTAAGAGGATGCTGATGTGTGTGTAGCACTGCGTTAATTGACAGCGCTATATAGGTGCCTGTAGTAAATTAAAAAAAAAAAATAGATAAAAAATCACCTGTAACTACATAGTTAGTCTGGCTGAAAAAAGACAAAAGTCCATCCAGTTCAACCAGAGAAAGAAAAAAAAAAGTTATAATCCTATACCCACAGCTGATCCAGAGGCAGACAAAAAAAAACAGCAAAGCTTGCTCCTGCAGGGAAAAAAATAATTTTTTGATTCCCCGAGAGGCAATCGGATATTCCCTGGATCAACCTGACCTATAAATGTTATATCCAGTTATATTCTTTCCTCATAGCTGAGCTCCTCCATGCCTCTTATCAGTTTGGTTGCCCTTCTCTGTACTTTCTCCAGTTCCCCAATGTTCTTTTTGTGAACTGAATTGGTGCTCAAAACTGAACTTTATATTCCAGATGAGGTCTTACTAATCATTTGTACCGGGGGGGGGGGAATGATATCTCTCTCTCTGGAGTCTATACCTCTCCTAATACAAGAGAGTATTTTGCTCGCTTTAGATCCCGCAGCTTGGCATTGCATGCCATTATTAAGCTTGTGGTCTACCAGAACTTCCAGATCCTTCTCCACCATTGACCCCCCCCCCCAGATCCTTCTCCATTGATTCCCCCAGTTGTACCCCCCCCCCCAATATGTATGAGGCATGCCTATTCTTAGCCCCCCAGTGCAGAACCTTACATTTATCAACATTAAACCTCATTGGCCCCATAGTCCCCCAATTACACAGAGCATTGAGGTCGGCTTGTAAATTGGAGACATCCTGTAAGGACGTTATTCCACGGCACAGCTTGGTGTCATCTGCAAAGACTGAAATGGGATTTATAATCTCAGACCCTATATTGTTTATAAATATATTAAAAAGTAAGAGTCCTAACACTGAACCTTGGGGTACACCACTGACACCCCTAGACCATTCAGAGTATGAATCATTACCCACTACTCTCTCAATACAAACTTTTAGTCAGTTTTCTATTCATTTACATTCAGATTTTTCCAGCCTGTACACTTTACCTTACACATTAGCTGTGTGTGGGGAACTGTGCCAAACGCTTTTGTAAAATCCAAGTATACCACGTCGACCACCACCCCTCTGTCCAATTATACCACGTCCACCACCACCCCTCTGTCCAAGTATACCACGTCCAATGCCACCCCTCTGTCCAAGTATACCACGTCCACCGCCACCCCTCTGTCCAAGTATACCACATCCAATGCCACCCCTCTGTCCAAGTATACCACGTCCACCGCCACCCCTCTGTCCAAGTATACCACGTCCACCACCACCCCTCTTTCCAAGTACTCCACTGCCACCCCTCTGTTCAAGTATACCGCGTCCACCGCCACCCCTCTGTCCAAGTATACCGCGTCCACCGCCACCTCTCTGTCCAAGTATACCACGTGCACCGCCACCCCTCTGTCCCAGTATACCACGTCCACTGCCACCCCTCTGTCCCAGTATACCAGGTCCACCGCCACCCCTCTGTCCAAGTATACCACGTGCACCGCCACCCCTCTGCCCAAGTATACCACGTGCACCGCCACCCCTCTGTCCACGTATACCGCGTCCACCGCCACCCCTCTGTCCAAGTATACCACGTGCACCACCACCCCTCTGTCCCAGTATACCACGTGCACCGCCACCCCTCTGTCCCAGTATACCACGTGCACCGCCACCCCTCTGTCCCAGTATACCACGTGCACCGCCACCCCTCTGTCCCAGTATACCACGTGCACCGCCACCCCTCTGTCCAAGTATACCAGGTCCACCGCCACCCCTCTGTCCAAGTATACCACGTTTACCGCCACCCCCCTGTCCAAGTATACCGCGTCCACCGCCACCCCTCTGTCCAAGTATACCGCGTCCACCGCCACCCCTCTGTACTCGATGTGCAGTGACACACTTACAGCCGCAGCATCTGTCAGCCTGTCATTGACTTGTACTGGCTGCCGGTGGCTGAACCCAAACTTCTGTGAATCCCGGCCGCAATAATATGCCGATTGCTAGCGGAGTCCAGCCTTCTGTGTGACCAAAGCCTTCCAATAAATGGTGTTGACCATAGAATGGGCTCATTACTATAATGCACAAGTCAGAATGAGCCCTAAGGGTCTGTTCACACTTGACTCAAAATGCTACCGCTTAACAAATGCACATATAGCGGTAATAGGTGTATTTGACTCACATGTAACACTCGTTAAAAATGATACCCTAAACACCCTATGTGCGTTATTGGTGCGTTTGAGGCATGTTAAAACCGCACCACAAATGCCTATAATACAACGTAACGTTAATGCACCGCAAAGGCCTGTCAGTGTGTTTGTGGAGCGTTACCATAGGCTTGAATGGGAGGCATTGAAAGACTTCGAACTCCTCCAGACTCAACATCAGGCTTCACGTTTGAAGCAATGCTAACGCTTTGTTTAGCTAACGTGAACGGCACTGTGGGCTGTCCATAGTATCATTTGCCTAGACGTTTGAGAAGCAGTAAAGGGTTACTAAACCCCGGACCCCGCATTCACTATATCCGCTCTCCCCGGACCCCGCATTCACTGTATCCGCTCTCCCCGGACCCCGCATTCACTATATCCGCTCTCCCCGGACTCCGCATTCACTGTATCCGCTCTCCCCGGACCCCGCATTCACTGTATCCGCTCACCGAACCCCGCATTCACTATATCCGCTCTCCCCGGACCACGCATTCACTATATCCGCTCTCCCCGGACCCCGCAATCACTATATCCACTCTCCTCGGACCCCGCATTCACTATATCCGCTCTCCCCGGACCACGCATTCACTATATCCGCTCTCCCCGGACCCCGCAATCACTATATCCGCTCTCCCCGGACCCCGCATTCACTATATCCGCTCTCCCCGGACCCCGCATTCACTGTATCCGTTCACCGGACCCCGCATTCACTATATCCGCTCTCCCCGGACCCCGCATTCACTGTATCCGCTCTCCCCGGACCCCGCATTCACTGTATCCGCTCTCCCCAAACCCCGCATTCACTGTATCCGCTCTCCCCGAACCCCGCATTCACTGTATCCGCTCTCCCCAGACCCCGCATTCACTGTATCCGCTCTCCCCGGACACTGCATTCACTGTATCCGCTTTCCCCGGACCCTGCATTCACTATATCCGCTCTCCCCGGACCCCGCAATCACTATATCCGCTCTCCCCGGACCCCGCATTCACTATATCCGCTCTCCCCGGACCCCGCATTCACTGTATCCGCTCACCCGACCCCGCATTCACTATATCCGCTCTCCCCGGACCCCGCATTCACTGTATCCGCTCTCCCCGGACCCCGCATTCACTGTATCCGCTCTCCCCGAACCCCGCATTCACTGTATCCGCTCTCCCCGAACCCCGCATTCAATGTATCCGCTCTCCCCAGACCCCGCATTCACTGTATCCGCTCTCCCTGGACACTGCATTCACTATATCCGCTCTCCCCGGACCCTGCATTCACTATATCCACTCTCCCAGGGCCCCGCATTCACTATATCTGCTCTCCCCGGACCCTGCATTCACTATATCCGGTCTCCCCGAACCCCGCATTCACTGTATCCGCTCTCCCCGGACCCCGCATTCACTGTATCCGCTCTCCCCGAACCCCGCATTCACTGTATCCGCTCTCCCCGAAACCCGCAATCACTGTATCCGCTCTCCCCGAACCCCGCATTCACTATATCCGCTCTCCCTGGACCCTGTATTCACTATCTCTGGTCTCCCACAGTACACACAACATGGAAATGCAATTATTTTAGTAAATATAAACTGCTAAATACCTCTTCTCACCAGCAGTATATAGCAGTCTTGTGACTTCTATCAGTGTCCAGCAGAGCACTGGTTAAAGCTTGTAGGAGTTTTCATTCTCCCAATTGTCCTATGAGGCTGCATAACTCATGACCCTCTTGTCTGGACAGTGCTGATTGGCCCTGTGCTGACCACATGCAATCTCCCCAAAAAAAAAACCTCAAGCAATACACACCAAACTGAGCATGTGCTATCAGAAGATGGATTAGGGACAGTGTAGGATCAGAGAAGACAGGATCAAACAGCCTTTTTACACAATGCTGAGGATTAACCCCTTAGGTTCCACAGTGAGTATAACAAGCATGCTTTACTGCATCTACAGACTGATTGTACTGTTGTGGGTATAGTAACACTTTAATGGTTTTAAAGTGATTTTAAACCATTTTTTTTTTACTTACCAGTTCTGTGTAATGGTTGCACACAGAGCAGCCCCGAGCCTCCTCTTCTAGGGTCCATCATTATCTTTGACTCCTACAAGCACTTGCCAACCAGCTGTAGTACATATAGAAGCCAAACTAATTTGGTCTATTCTGGTATAGGGGTGCACAGCACATCCCCCCCCCCCCCCGAAACACACACACACCCCCGCTGTATCCACTGGACACAGCAAATCGCGGATCCTGGCACTCGCCGCCTGCTGATCATGTGATCGATATGCAATCACAAAATCAGTGTCAACAGAGCTGTTCTGAATGCATTCATTCATAACATCTGTGGTTCCTAGACTGTGAATGGCCCACAGCTGTCACATGGTGCCAGGGCCAATCACAGCGCTTTGTACCATATGATTAGCTGTAGCCAATCACCGATCACTAGTGAGCACAGCAGTCATGTATGTAACCGATTCATGACAGTTGAAAAGTTTCCTGTTACAATGATCTTCATTCTTGCAAGAACACTTATTGTTATCTCACATATATATTCTTATTATAGCTAAATTGACCCCCCTAACTCCTCCCACAGTTTTACACTACATAGACAGTAATATACTGAAACGTGCGGATTGTTCCCGATTGGTGTGCTATTACTTTGGTTCACGAAATATCGCCATTTTTGTGGTGAACTTTTCCCATAGGAATGAATGGCAGAATGTTCAAAACTAGAGTGGGAGCTGAAAGATCAGGACATGATTTCTAAACTGCCATCACTCCCTCATTTTCAAGCCCACCTACACAAATCGTATATCAAAACGTTCAGCTATCCCTGCTGCCACTAAAAATGTCCATGGCTAAGCCATAGTCCTGATAGTTTTCACAATATGACCATTTGTTTGCAGCTCACGCCGACCATTGACATTCATTGAAACTCCACTCTAGCCACCTCAAATTTGAAGGGCAATTTCTAAACTGCGACTGTGCCGTCATTTGTAATATTTCAGAGACATGCTATACATCAAAATGTAGGTCTGGGTCTTGTGATTCTCACAATATCTTTGGTGTAGGAGTTATACTTTTTAAACTACAACCGTTTGAAGATGGCAACCGCCAGTGAAGTGAGCAAGTTGGAGCAGTTTGTTTTTAACCGCTCTTCTCTGCCCTTGCTGTAGAGTGAGTTGCCATAGGAACCCAGGTGTGTGATCAGGCAGCAGAGTGACAAAAGAGGGAGTGTGAGCTGAAAAATAAAAGTTGAAATACATTTCTCACTCTATCAAGCTTGCCATGTGCACTTTTTAAATTTGATCAATCAATTGGTTAGTGTAATGTTCACTATCTTTACTCACTCCAAACACTCCACACAGTTACTCTGCCCACTCCATAAAGTTACTCCGCCCACTCCAACCACACAACAGTTACTCCGCCCACTCCAACCACACAACAGTTACTCCGCCCACTCCAACCACACAACAGTTACTCCAGCCACTCCAACCACACAACAGTTACTCCAGCCACTCCAACCACACAACAGTTACTCCGCCCACTCCAACCACACAACAGTTACTCCAGCCACTCCAACCACACAACAGTTACTCCAGCCACTCCAACCACACAACAGTTACTCCGCCCACTCCAACCACACAACAGTTACTCCGCCCACTCCAACCACACAACAGTTACTCCAGCCACTCCAACCACACAACAGTTACTCCGCCCACTCCAACCACACAACAGTTATTCCAGCCACTCCAACCACACAACAGTTACTCCGCCCACTCCAACCACACAACAGTTACTCCAGCCACTCCAACCACACAACAGTTACTCCGCCCACTCCAACCACACAACAGTTACTCCGCCCACTCCAACCACACAACAGTTACTCCAGCCACTCCAACCACACAACAGTTACTCCGCCCACTCCAACCACACAACAGTTATTCCAGCCACTCCAACCACACAACAGTTATTCCAGCCACTCCAACCACACAACAGTTACTCCAGCCACTCCAACCACACAACAGTTACTCCAGCCACTCCAACCACACAACAGTTACTCCGCCCACTCCAACCACACAACAGTTACTCCGCCCACTCCAACCACACAACAGTTATTCCAGCCACTCCAACCACACAACAGTTACTCCAGCCACTCCAACCACACAACAGTTACTCCAGCCACTCCAACCACACAACAGTTACTCCAGCCACTCCAACCACACAAAAGTTACTCCAGCCACTCCAACCACACAACAGTTACTCCAGCCACTCCAACCACACAACAGTTACTCCGCCCACTCCACCCAGTTACTCCACCCACTCCAATTGCAGACTACTGGTGGAGGCAAGAACACTTCACACAATTTCCCCAGAAATTTTAGCTTTTCTAGTTTAGTATTGTCCTCCAAATTTAATATGGTTTCTGTGGCTTCATTCCACATCTGTCAGAATTTTGCCCAGTAAATACAAATTTAAGTCCTCGCGCACACTGGACGTTTTCAGAAGGCTGGTAACGTTAACGGTGTAAAGTCACGTTAAAAATGTGTGTTTTTCAGCTTTTTTAAGCATTTTTGCATTAGCATTTAGCGGAGTTTTGCCACATTTGCATTTTTAAAAAAAAAATAAATTTTTTTTTTGGTCAAAAAAGTCCAAAAAACACAAGTTTGCGGCAGTTTACAGCGTTTTGCCACATTTTTCAGCATTTAGAGCATTTTTACAGCTAAAAATCTTCTCTAGAAGCCCGCTAGTCCTGGGTTTTTTTTCCAGCCAAAACAAAACGTTGATTACAGTCTATGTGTGTATGGACACATAGGATAACATGCCGGGGATGGACACATAGGATAACATGCCGGGGATGGACACATAGGATAACATGCCGGGGATGGACACATAGGATAACATGCCGGGGATGGACACATAGGAGAACATGCCGGGGACGGACACATGGGATAACATGCCGAGGACGGACACATGGGATAACATGCCGGGGATGGACACATAGGATAACATGCTGGGGGGTTTACTGGCTGTAGAAAAAAATGTCAAATGCCAAAAACAGCCGCTGTAAAAACGTCCCGTGTGCGTGAGGACTAAAGCTGAACTCCAAGTACCAAAAACCCATTTAAATATATTCCTACCCATACAAGATGTAAATCTACTTTGAGTGCACCCAATGCCTTTGCACACCAAATTGCATGGCTCCTGTGGACAATGGGGCTATTTACTAAAACTGGAGAGTGCAAAATCTGGTGCAGCTCTGCATAGTAACCAATCAGCTTCCAGGTTTTAGGGCTCATGTACCCTGCAGCTGATAAACTCACGTTTAGGAACTTTTCTGCATTTTTTTCAGCAGCCCCTGAATTCTCCCTAATGTTTTCCTATGTGTCCATGTACACATCGTTGTTTACAGGCAGTTGAGTTTACAGTTGTTTTTTTTAATGCACCAAACTTGCGTTCAGGAGTAGATTTTATCAGCATTTCAAATGCCAAATGCTTGTAAACGTATGTAAACGCATTTAACCGCGTTTGCGTTTAGAAGCGTTTTTTTTAACTGTTCCATATCCAGATGCTGTCCAGAGCTTTTTTTCATCATCAGAAATGCATGCAAAGTGTTTTCCATGTATTCAAATGGACCCGGTACACCAGCGCAGTCAGTTCCAGGTTTTGCGTGAAGGAAAAAAATGGTAGAACGTGCCGCATTATGCTCATGATGGGATCCATAGTGAAGACAACCAGAAAAGACCGGTCATCTCAACACATACTGCTCTCTCTGCTTCTGCTCTCTCTATTTCTTCTAAAATGTCTGAAATAGTTAATTTTTTACTATTTTTCAGTGCATTCTGGGCATTTTGGAAGGTCTCCTGAAGTTATCTTAACCGCATGCTGCCCAACCACTGTACATATACGGCGGCAGGGCGGCACTCACAGGCAAAACCACGTTTTAAAATGTGTGTTTTGTAAACAAATAGGGGGCGCGCGCGAGGCGCGCTGCCGCCCTATTTGTCCTGTGGATCACCGCCGCAGATGTCAGTTGCCGGGTCACAGCCGCTCATTAGCGGCTATGTCCCGGCGATCGGCGGTAAACGGTGACAGAGAGCACAGCTGCAGTAGCTGTGCTGTCTGTCACCTCTCTGTCAGCTCGAGGATGAGCTGATCGAGAAAGAATAGTTTCTCTTTCTCGATCAGCCTTGTCCCGCCCAGTACACACCCCCGCCCCCTAGTAAAACACTCCCCTCACTCCTATAACCCTTCCCTGCAAAATAAAGTTAACCCCTTCCTCCCCATTGCCATTAGTACAGTGTCAGTTTTTATTATTTTTGCACTGATCACTGTATTAGTGTTTTTGGGGATGTCAGTGACCCCAAGTCAGTACCCCCCAATGTCAGAATGTCCGCCGCAGTCCCGCCATAAGTCGCTGGTCGCTGCCATAAGTCCCTGATCGCCGCCATTATTAGTATAAAAAAAACCCTAAAAATTCCAGTATCTTTCCCGCCATTTGTAAACGCTATAACTTTCACGTAAACCAATTAATTTACACGTATTGTTTTTTTTTTTTAGCAAAGACATGTCACAGAATGCATTTTGGCAGAAACTTATGACTAAATTTGATTTTTGCATTTTTTTTTTACTGGACATGTTTTATAGCAAAAAGTCCAAAATATTGTTTTTTTTTCCTCAAAATTGTCAGACTTTTTTTTTTATAGCGCAAAAAATAAAAACCGCACAGGCGATCAAATACCACCGAAAGAAAGCTCAATTTGTGGGGAAAAAAAGGATGTAAATTTCATTTATGTACCATATTGCATGACCGCGCAATTGTCCGTTAAACTAGCGCAGTGCTGTATAGCAGAAAAATAGCGTAAATTGCAGTATCTATACCATAGTTTGTAGACGCTATAACTTCCACACAATCAATATACACTTATTGGGATTTTTTTTTACCAAAAACATGGAGCAGAATACATTTTGGCCTAAATTTATAACCAACTTTGAGTTTACTATATATTTTTTATAGCTGAAAATAAAAAATATTGTTTTTCTTCAAAATTTTTGGCTTTTTTTGTTTATAGCGTGAAAAATAAAAAGCGCACAGGTGATCAAATTACACCGAAAGAAAGCTCTATTTGTGTGAAAAAAAGGACGTAAATTTTGTTTGGGTGCAGCATTGCATGACCGCGCAATTATCAGTTGAATTAGTGCAGCGCCGAGTAGCAAAAAGAGGCGTGGTCATTAAGAGGGGTAAATCCTCAGGAGGGCAAGTGGTTAAAAAAACGCTTCTAAATGCAAACGCACATAAACACGGTATGCAAACGCAGCTAACAGACATTTTTTAACCTACGTTTTCCAGCAGTCAGTTTCCATCGTTCAGAAGTGTTTTCCAGATTCCCCCGTGTACATGGGGCCTTATTGTCAAAGCTTAACTGAACAAGCTGAAGTCAGAAGCTGATTGGCCGCCATGCTCAGCTGCACCAGATTGTAAGTGCTCCAGTTTTAATAAATCTAAATGTCTGCTTATCCCAAAGTTCAACCCATTAATCAGGAATTTCCCAAAATTCAAACTGTGAATGACCAGCATAACGGTTCGAATTTGGAAAAATCCAAACCCATATTAGCCACCTCCCGCCCGCCATATAGTAGTATGACGGGCGCAAGGTGGTTCTCTCGTTCTGGGATGACGTCCTCCCATTCTCACTGCGCATGCGCGGCTCAGGGAGCGCGCAGCGTGGCGATCGGCGGTGCGCTGTGTCCTTCAGACACAGCGGATCACCGATCACGGAAAGAGCCGAAGATGTCGGCTCAGTCATGTGATCAGCTGTGTCCAATCACAGCTGATCACATGTAAACAGGGAAATGTCGGTTATCGGCATTTCTCTCCTCTCGAGCTGTCACGCTGACAGAGGAGAGGAGAGCCAGAAATCGGCTTTCCGCGGGGGGGGGGGGGGGGGCGACATGTACACTGATCATCAGTGTGCCCTGATGAGCAATGTAGCCCCAGCAGTGCCACCTGTCAGTGTCCGCCAGTGCCCATCAGTGCCACATCAGTGCTCCATATCAGTGCCCATCTGAGCTGCCTTTCAGTGTCACCCGTCAATGCCACCTATCAGTGCCAGTCAGTGCTGCCTATTAGTGTGCATCAGTGCCTGTCAGTGCCGCCTAACAGTGCCAGTCAGTGCCGCCTAACAGCGCCAGTCAGTGCCGCCTATCAGTGCCATGTATCAGTGCTGCCTTTCAGCGCCCATCAGTGATGCCTGTCAATACCCATCAGTGCCACCTACCAGTGCCTCCTCATCAGTGCCACCTATTAGTGTCAATTAGTGCAGCCTATCAGTGCCCATCACTGCAGCCTCATTAGTACACATCATTGAAGGAGAAAAATAACTTATTTACAAAATTTTATAACAAAATTTTCAGTGGTTTTTGGTTTGTTTAAGAAAAAATAAAAAACCCAGCGGTGATTAAATACCACCAAAATAAAGCTCTATTTGTCACAAAACAAAATGATAAAAATTTCATATGGGTACAGTGTTGCATGACTGCGCAATTGTCATTCAAAGTGCAACAGCGCTGAAAGCTGGAAATTGGCCTGGGCAGGAAGGGGGTAGAAGTGCCCGGTAGGCAGGAAGGGGGTAGAAGTGTCCTGTAGGCAGGAAGGGGGTAGAAGTGCCCTGTAGGCAGGAAGGGGGTAGAAGTGCGCTGCAGGCAGGATGGGGGTAGAAGTGTCCTGTAGGCAGGAAGGGGGTAGAAGTGCCCTGTAGGCAGGAAGGGGGTAGAAGTGCCCGGTAGGCAGGAAGGGGGTAGAAGTGTCCTGTAGGCAGGAAGGGGGTAGAAGTGTCCTGTAGGCAGGAAGGGGGTAGAAGTGTCCTGTAGGCAGGAAGGGGGTAGAAGTGCCCGGTAGGCAGGAAGGGGGTAGAAGTGCCCGGTAGGCAGGAAGGGGGTAGAAGTGCCCAGTAGGCAGGAAGGGGGTAGAAGTGTCCTGTAGGCAGGAAGGGGGTACAAGTGCCCGGTAGGCAGGAAGGGGGTAGAAGTGCCCGGTAGGTAGGAAGGGGGTAGAAGTGCCCGGTAGGCAGGAAGGGGGTAGAAGTGTCCTGTAGGCAGGAAGGGGGTAGAAGTGCCCTGTAGGCAGGAAGGGGGTAGAAGTGCCCGGTAGGCAGGAAGGGGGTAGAAGTGTCCTGTAGGCAGGAAGGGGGTAGAAGTGCCCGGTAGGCAGGAAGGGGGTAGAAGTGCCCTGTAGGCAGGAAGGGGGTAGAAGTGCCCTGTAGGCAGGAAGGTGGTATAGGTGCCCGGTAGGCAGGAAGGGGGTAGAAGTGCCCGGTAGGCAGGAAGGGGGTAGAAGTGCCCGTTAGGCAGGAAGGGGGTAGAAGTGCCCGGTAGGCAGGAAGGGGGTAGAAGTGCCCGGTAGGCAGGAAGGGGGTAGAAGTGCCCGTTAGGCAGGAAGGGGGTAGAAGTGCCCGGTAGGCAGGAAGGGGGTAGAAGTGCCCTGTAGGCAGGAAGGTGGTAGAAGTGCCCGGTAGGCAGGAAGGGGGTAGAAGTGCCCGGTAGGCAGGAAGGGGGTATAGGTGTCCTGTAGGCGAGGGGTTAATAACACAACATTACCACCTTGAGGTTTCTTGAATTTCGATTCTATACTTGTATATATGGAGAGGCGGCACCAGCTACTTCCTGAGATGACAGCAGACACTTAAATTGCCACATAACAAAGTGCTGGGAGGATTCCATGAAGGAAAAATGAAGGCTTTGTTAACTAGTAGCCGACCGCAGATAGCCGAATGACGGCTTCACTGCGGCCGGCCAGTTCTGGGTGGACGTCATATGACGTCCCCCCAGAACGCGCTCTCCTGCGCGCCCCAGGGGGCGCGCACCCGGCGATCTCCGTGATCGCTGTGTCCTACGGACACAGCTGATCACGTGATGTGGTAAAAGGCCGATCCCAGCGGCCTTTTACCACGTGATCAGCGGTGTCCAATGACACGCTGATCACAGGGAAATGCAAGTGCCGGTTCTCGGCTGCACTTTCCTCACGCTGTCAGATCGTGAGGAAAGTACTGCCGAGAACCGGCAGTTGTCAGAGCGGGGATCGGCACCGATCATCAGGACACTGATGATCAGTGCCCTGATGATCGGTGCCCAGCAGTGCCACCCGCAAGTTCCGCCCACCTGTGCCCAGCAGTGCGCCCACTAGCTCCGCCCACCTGTGCCCAGCAGATCACCCACCTGTGCCCAGCAGTGCACCCACCTGTGCCCAGCAGTGCACCCACCTGTGCCACTCTGCAGTGTCACACACCTGTGCCCAGAAGTGCCACCTACCTGTGCCCAGAAGTGCCACCCACCTGTGCCCACCCACCTGTGCCCACCAGTGCCACCCACCTGTGCCCACCCACCAGTGCTGCCCACCAGTGCCACCCACCAGTGCCGCCCAGCAGTGCCACCAGTCAGTGCCCAGGGGTTGTGCCAGTCAGTTCCGCCAGTCAGTGCCCAGCAGTGATGCCAGTCAGTGCCGTCTATCAGTACCCATCATCAGTGTCACCTATCAGTGCCGCCTCATCAACGCACATCAGTGAAAGAGAAAAAATACCTGTTTGAAAAATTTTATAAAAATTTTTTGCACTTTTTTTATTTATAGCGCAAAAAGTAAAGCGCCCAGTGGCAATTAAATACCACCAAAAGAAAGCTCTATTTGTGAGAAAAAAATGATCAAAATTTCATATGGGTACAATGTTGCATGACCGCGCAATTGTCAAAGTGCGGCAGCGCTGAAAGCTGAAAATTGGCCTGGTAAGGAAGGGGGTATAAGTGCCTGGTAGGCAAGTGGTTAACCATTAGCCGCCCGGCCAATGGCCATTTGGCGGCTTCAGATGTGTATCTGCATTCTGGGTGCCCGCCATTTGGCGTGCTCCCGCACATGCGCCATTTGCGCTAGTGCAGAGTGGCGCAGCAGTGCGATCTGTCATCGGCCGTGCACCTCGGACACGGCCGATGACAGATCCGAGTACCGGCTCCCATTGCTGGTACCATGTGACCTGCTGTGACCAATCACAGCAGGTCACATGACAGTTGTATACAATGGATGGCTTCATTCATGCCATCCATTGTATACTAGTGCCTAGCTGTGAATGGTCACAGCTACTCACATGCACATGTCATGTGATTAGCTGTGACCAAATCACAGCTAAGCACAAAAAAAAAAAAAGCTGAATGAATCGATTTCATTCAGGTAAATGCTTGCTTATAGCAAAGTAATTCTTTGCTATAAGCAAATTGTGTAAAAAAAAAAAAAAAAAAAAAAAAAAATACTGATCACTTCCCCAAAGTAGTACAATGTTACTATGGTAACATTGTACTATTTTGGTCATAGTGAAATATGAAAAAGAATCTTTAAAAAAATAAAAAAAAAATGTAATAAAAAATTAAATATAATAAAAAAAAAAAAAAAAAAATATATATTTTTTTTTTTCATACTGTCACCAGTCAGTGTCCCTGTTCACTGCCATGCCAGTTATATGATGTTGCTGTACTGCACTGGTGACAGTATGTAAAAAAAAAATAGTGAAAATAATTTTTTTCATTTTTTCATTTTCCGAAAAATTATGACAAAAAAATACATCTTCAAAAAACTCGCCATTCCTCTTATGAAGTACGTCGGACTGTCTACTCTGCAAAAAGGGGTCATTTGGGGATATCTGTACTGTCCTGACATTTGGGGGGATATCTGTACTGTTCTGACATTTGGGGGGATATCTGTACTGTTCTGACATTTGGGGGATATCTGTACTGTTCTGACATTCTTAGACCTCAAGAAATTAGATTGGCTGTCAGTACTTCAGGATTGATCAATATTCAGATCTATACCATAGTTTGTGAACTCTATAACTTTCCTAAAAACTAAATAATACATCCTAATTTGGGTTATTTTCACCAAAGACATGGAGCAGAATACATCTCGGCCTAAATTTATGAAGAACAATTATTTATTTGTAAACTTTTATAACAGAAACAAAGAAAATGTGTTTTTTTTTCAAAATTTTTGGTCTTTTTTTGTTAATTTAGCAAAAAATAAAAACCCCAGCGGTGATTAAATACCACCAAAAGAAAGCTCTAGTTGTGTGAAGAAAATGATAAAATTTTAGTTTGGGTACAATGCTGTATGACCGCGCAATTGTCATTCAAAGTGTGAGAGCGCTGAAACCTGAAAAATGGCCTGGGCAGGAAGGTGTAAAATTGCCCGGTATTGAAACGGTTAAAGCAGAATCCCCCCCCCCCCCTCACCTTTGTAGTTAAGAAAGCTGTCATTTTACAGGCGGTTGCCCTGGTCCGGCTCCTGTGTCCAGCTATGGCATGAAAAGTCAGTTGAGAGCTCTCATAGGCACACTGGTGACAGTTATCAGCAGAGGTATGATTTGAAAGTTACTGGCTGAACCTGCTCATTTGCATATCTTTGCAAAGGATTCTGGGAAATGGGTTTTGCCACCTCAGGGTTGATCAAATCTGAATTATTTGTGTTTTTAGATGGTTTACAGAGCCAGAAAGATTTGGATGCGAACATACAAGCCAAAAGAAAGATTTTAATGTTAAATTCAAATTTGACTCTCCATAGGTTGATATTTTGGTAGTTCGGTGCGGTATAAAAAGACTCGAAGCTTACTGAGCAGATGGAGAGGTTGGGAAAGCTCAATGGACACCAAGTGAAGGCTCTCTCTAGGGCCAACTCAGTGACACCACCGAGGTGTAGATTCCTCTGAGGGAAGTTCATTGATACTGATGTGAGGATCTATCTGAGGGAAGTTCAGTGATCACTGACAGGAGTGAGACTCCCCCATGAGTGCTTACTACCATGAGGATCTCTCTGGGGAGTTCAGTGATACTGACAATGAGGATCTGATCTAATGAAGTTCAATGACAGGGTGAGGATGTCACCGGAGTTCAGTGACACTGAGGCTTGGAAGTTGAGCGTAATGGTTGTTCCCTGTACCTCTCATTTTTAAGTGTTTTTGCAAGACCCCTTACATATATATTCTTATTATAGACAAATTTACCCCGCTAACTCCTCCCACAGTTTTTACACTACATAGTAATATACGGAAACGTGCGGATTGTTCCCGATTGGTGCGCTATCACTTGAATGGTTCACGAAATATCGCGTTTTTTGTGGTGAAATTGGTCCCATAGGAATGAATGGCGGAATGTTCAAAACTAGAGTGGGAGCTGAAAAATCAGGACATGATTTGTAAACTGCCATCACTCCCTCATTTTCAAGCCCACCTACACGTATCTTATATCAAAACGTTCGGCAATCCCCGCTGCCACTAAAAATGTCCATGGCTAAGCCATAGTCCTGATAGTTTTCACAATATCACCTTTTGTTTGCAACTCACACTGCCCATTGACTTTCATTGAAACTTCACTCGCAGCCACCTGAAATTTGAAGGGTCATTTCTAAACTGTGACTGTGCCTTCATTTTTAATATTTCAGAGACATACTATGCATCAAAATGTAGGTCTGGTTCTTGTGATTCTCACAATATAGCTCTTTGCAGTAGCATTTATACTTTTAAAACTACAAGTGTTTGAAAGTGGCAATCGCCAGTGAATTTGGCAAGTTGGAGCAGTGTGTTTATAAAAGCCCCTCTCAGCTTCCTGTGACTGACTCAGTGAGTTGCCATAGCAACCAAAGATGACTCACCAGGCAGCTGAGTGACCCAGGCTAGACTGTGAGCTGCAAAATACAAGTTGAAATGCATTTCTCAGTCTATCAGGCTTGCCATGTGCACTGCTTACATTTCATCAATCACTTGGTTAGGGTTGGATGCAAGAACACGTCACACAATTTCCCCAGAAATTGTACCTTTTCTAGTTAAGTGTTCTTGCATGGCGACCACTTCCTGTTATCTCACATATATATTCATATTATTATAGCCAAATTTACCACCCTAACTCCTCCCACAGATTTTACACTACATAGACAGTAACATACCGAAACGTGTGGATTGTTCCCGATTGGTGTGCTATTACTCTGTGGAACGTTTCGCCGAATGGTTCACGAAATATCAGCGTTTTTGTGGTGAAATTGGTCCCATAGGAATGAATGGCAGAATGTTCAAAACTAGAGTGGGAGCTGACAAACCAGGACATGATTTCTAAACTGCCATCACTCCCTCATTTTCAAGCCCACCCAGGGGCGGACTGACCATTTGGAAACTCAGGCACTGCCCGAGGGCCCGAGGTCAGTAGGGGGCCCCATGAGATGCCCCTGGTACCTTTTTCATAAACTTTTTTGAGTTTGGGCAAGGACACAGGGGCCCCATGATCCCCTATTGCCCGGGGGGTCAGTAGGGGGCCCAATGAGATGCCCCTGGTACCTTTTTCATAGGCTTTTTTGAGTTTGGGCAAGGACACAGGGGCCCCATGATCCCCTATTGCCCGGGGGCCCCATGAGTTGTCAGTCGGCCCCTGAGCCCACCTGCACAAATCTTATATCAAAATGTTCAGCTATCCCTGCTGCCACTAAAAATGTCCGCCCACTCCAGTTGTAGACTACTGGTGGAGGCAAGAACACTTCACACAATTTCCCCAGAAATTTTAGCTTTTCTAGTTCTTATTTTTATTCCTATTATAGCTAAATTTGCCACGCTAACTCCTCCCACAGTTTTTACACTACAAAGACAAGTAATATATCAAAACGTGCGGATTGTTCCCGATTGGTGTGCTATTACTTTGTGGAACGTTTTGCCGAATGTTTCACGAAATATCGTGGTTTTTGTGGTGAAATTTTCCTATAGGTCCCCTATAGGATAAGCTGGAGCGTGGTGGATTGCCCTCCTCTGGATGCTGGGGTGGTCAACAGGGTTTCTGGGGAATTAAATGCTCGGTACAGAGTAAAAAGGGATATTGCCCATAGTGTAGTAATTAAATACCAGATTTTATTAAAGGGTTAAAATTCCAGACAGCATTCCAAAATTAACAGGAGATACATGCAGCTTAACCTCTTCACGCCGGCCGAACGTAAATGTGCGGCCTCCCAGCGTCTGGGCCTAGACACCTAGCGGCCGCACATTTGCGTTCTATTAAAAAAAGACATATGTGCTGAGAGCGCGCGCCCTGCACGCTCCCAGCACACATGTCCGGTACTCACGGAAAGGTCCCGATCTCCTCTTTCGATCGGGACCTTTCTTGATCATGTGACGGGGTGTCACGGCGGTCACATGACGCTAAACCCTGCCCCCCGGCTGCTGAAACCCTTAAAGGGTCGGGAGGCACCGGCGCAAAGGGGTTAAAGCTGCTTGATGACTAACCAGCTTGTGTATAAAGATGGCCGCCGGACCTCCGTGATCCGGCGGCGTCACGTCACAGCGTGCAGGCTCCTCCTTCATATTTATTTCATTTAGGATTGATGTATATGTGCCTACAAAGTCCACTGGTCCACAAACCTCACTAAAACTGAAGAGCGTTTTGAAAAATAATCCCCCCTGTGAGCAAAAGGCTTATTACTTTGCAAATTACAGCTCAGCCTTCCACAAGGGGGTAATGTCATAGGTCAGAGATGAGTGATCAGATTCTTGGAGATTCTTGGAAAAATCCAAGAACTTCAAAATGTGCCGATATCCCCACCCCCACATAGCACCAGCTTAAGGTTGCCCTTAGAAGGTTTAATCTGTTTTCAGAATGATGGATGGTAAAAATTCAGCCTTTGCCATAATGGTGTCCCATCAAGACCTGCCAGAACATTTATTCCGGACTTAAGAGGATGTTTGACACTAGCAGACATTCAGCGATGAGCCTTCTATAGCAAAAAGTAATGATCACTTACTGGTCCAAGAGAGATTTTAACACATTTAGGAAACCCTTTGTATACAAGTCGTTTAGATACCTGTACATCCTTGCTACTGGTATAGTGCAATTCTTGCAAAAAATTTTCCCATCAGTCACAAAACATGGAAATTAGGGCCACATATTGCCACAGGAAAGTGGAAACAGGCAAGCCTTGTAATCCTAGGATCCGCAGACCTGTGTGGTTCCTGATGTTACTATATACAGTACACATATCAATAGAGATTACTGTGCTTCCACATTTCGGGCAGCTATACCTGAGCCAACGGGTTCTCAGTCCTGGCCCATTACCAGTGAATTATTTTGTGGCAGGTTCTGGAAGTCTGCAGTGGTTTACTTGCTAGAAAGCCAACCGGCTTTCCAAGGTGGAGGAGAAGTCCTCCGCTGAGGCCCCACAAGGATATAGATCCGGTCTTCATATTCTTTCAGAGCCACGGCCAGAGAAGTCCGTCTGCAGAGGCGCAATGTTATTGTCATAGGAAGCGTGGTCAGAGGTTCCAGTGCTGGCCAGTTTGAGTTGAGCTGCTGCATGTGAGAGCTGGAAGGCGGCATCAGGATGAGCGTTGTCAGGAAGCAGAGTACATTCCCTCTCCAGCATATCAGACACTCCCTTCAAGAGGTCCAGGAACCTGAAGGCAAGTGCTGCCTTTCGAAGACGATTCAACTCCTGAGAGAAAAATCACAAGCAAGAATGTCGCGTGAGATAAGAAAGACACAAAACGCCATTAAAAGTAGCATCCTATATTGGAAGTACAGGAGCAGGCAGCAGAAGAGGCTATCACCACCCTGTATGCCCATCTTCTACATTGAATGTATTCTTATGGGAACAAAACCAGCTTCTTCTATGTATTCATGCCAGCATGTTTGCAGATTCTTCCAGCAAGAACGCGATGCAAGTGATGCGGTGCTGAAAACTCTCTTCTTGCAGAATACGTTTTAGGTCTGTGGGGACAATTCGCAAAGCGGTATCTTACCTCATCCAAGTATGTTTCAAAAAAAATTGTTGGCATTCACTAAAAAAAGTGTACCAAAATACAGCATGAGTTAGTGAAAACATGCGGTAATGTAACGAGTCATCAGCTGCCAGCAGGTTGTCACGCCCTCCCTGCCAAAACCATACCAGCCCACATGCCCTTTTGACAAGTCCTTTATTAAAAAAAACAAAAATATAAAAAACATCCCCTGGTTTAGAGCCCTCGTCAATCACAATGCCCGCTGCCACCGCCTTCCCAACAAACAAAAAAAAAAAAAAAAAAAGGGCTCCGCTCCCGACAAAGACTCCCCGTCTGACAGCTCTGCTGCCTGACAGTTCTTAAATAACTAAGGGGCAAGGTCAACCGGTGACCACGCCCCCCTAGTGGTATCAATGACTGGAGCAGAGCTGCCCCCCCATGTTGAGAAGGAGGGGGTGACTGCTTGTTCGCCCTCAGCCCCAACACCCACCCACCCCTTTCTGACCTGCATGCTCAGAAATCCCCACACCATTTTTTTTCGCTCGCCGTGGAGGTTCCCCTCAAAATCCATACCAGACCCAAAGGGCTTGCTATGGATTTTTTTTTTTTGGGGGGGGGGGTGGGTTTGGAGAACGCTACTCCATACCGTTTTTTTCTTATTTTTTAATTGCTAGCAATTTTTTTTCTTCAGCAGGTGCCCAGCGGATGACTCGTTACATTACTGCATTTTTACAACGGGGCCTGGGTAGCAGGGGGAAACATATAGTGCAGGCTGAGGCTTATGGGTGTGGCGGGGGTGGGGGGGTCAATTACTGGAACTTCCTAACAAACAAACCAAAGAAAAAAAAAAAAAGGGCTCCGCTCCCGACAAAGACTCCCCCACAGCTCCGCTGCCTGACAGCTCTTAAATAACTAAGGGGCAAAGTCAACCGGTGACCACGCCCCCTTGTGGCATCAATGGGGGAGCAGAGCTGCCCCCCCATGTTGGGAAGGGGGGGTGACTTCTTGCTTGCCCCCAGCCCCAACACCCACCCCCCCCCCCTTCCTGACCTGCACGCTCAGAAATCCCCACACTATTTTTTTTATTTTGCTTGCCGTGGAGGTTCCCCTCAAAATCCATACCAGACCCAAAGGGCTTGCTATGGATTTTTTTTTTTTGGGGGGGGGGGGTTTGGAGAACGCTACTCCATACCGTTTTTTTCTTATTTTTTAATTGCTAGCAATTTTTTTTTTTCAGCAGGTGCCCCAGCAGATGACTCGTTACATTACTGCATTTTTTCATTACGAAAAGGATCCTGTTGTGTGCTGGCAGCAACCGGTGGGAAGGAGAGGAATACAATGGGGCCTGGGTAGCAGGGAGAAACATATAGTGCTAACTGAGGTTTATGGGTGTGGCGGGTCAATTACTGGAACCAATCCCCTGTATAGCTCTCTCTGCAGCAGCTGAATGCCATCGGGAGGGAGAGGAGAAAAAGACAGATTTCAGCTACTGCAGAGAGCCATACATGGAATCTGTTCCAGTAATTGCCCCCACTGTGCCAATCACCCTCCCTGCCCACATCAGATTCACCCAGCTGCCTGGGCCCCCCTGCTAGCCTGGGGCCCATACAGGAGGACAGGTGGTACCCCTTTATCCACGACCCTGTGTGACTGGGCAGACCATCACAACCCCCCGGATGATATAGCCCAACTAAAGCAATAGCAGGGCTGGGCAGAAGGGTTTAAAAATGTGTGAATTTTAAAACATACATGTTCCAAGGGTAACCTGCTAATACAGTATGCAATACATGGCCAAACGTTTGTCATGTCCAGACAATCACAGCTAAATAAGCTTGTTGGATGTCCCATTTAAAAATCACTGGCAATTATATGGCGCTAAATCCAAGAGCTCCACCCCCCTCATCTGCTACACTGCTATAACAGCCGCCACCATCCTGGGAGGACATTGCGCCAGATTTGTTTTAGTCATTTAGCCTGAAAGAGAACCTGTGACATCAGATATTGATACTGGATTAGAAGACTTGGCTTGCATTTGCATTCTACCAGAAAGGTGCCTGTGCAGTTCCTCCACATCAAGCCATGGGATCGATTTACTAAACTGGAGCACTCAGAATCTGGTGCAGACGTACATGGTAACCAATCAGCTTCCAACTTCAGCTTGTTCAACTAAGCTTTGACAATAAGGCTCCATACACACTGGGGGGAGGGCATTTTGAAAACGCTGCTCAGGAAAAACCTGAGTTTTTCAGCGTTTTTAGCATTAGAGCGTTTTTACAGCTAAAATACTCCTCTAGAAACCCACTAGTTCTGGGGTTTTTTTCCAGCCAAAAAACACCCCTGCCAAAAAATGCTGATTCCAGTCTATGTGTGTATGGACACATGGGATAACATGCTGGGGGGTTTACTGGCTGTAGAAAGAAAAACAAAAAACATCAAAAGCCAAAAACAGCAGCTGTAAAAACATCAGGTGTGCATGAGGACTAAAACCTGGAAGCCCATTAGTTTCTATGCAGAGCCATACCAGATTTTGCATGCTCTATTGTTAGTAAATTCCCCCACCTCCATTGTGTCTATAAACCTGGCTTTGTGCACAGTTTTGCTGAACAGAAAAAAAGACCATCCTAAAACTGTTGCCACAAGGTTAGTAGCACACAATTGTCTAAAACAGCCTCTGTGAACCTTTTTAACACAGAGGAAGCCTTGATTTAACTTTCCGGTCTCAGGGAACCCCTGCTAAAAATGGCTTTATTTACTATTCATGATGCATTAGTGTGATAGTCAGAGGTAAGAATTCTCCTCACACTTGTGGTCATTGGGAAGAATGCTCCTCACACTTGTGGTCATTGGGAAGAATGCTCCTCACACTTGTGGTCATTGGGAAGAATGCTCCTTACACTTGTGGTCATTGGGAAGAATGCTCCTGACACTTGTGGTCATTGGGAAGAATGCTCCTGACACTTGTGGTCATTGGGAAGAATGCTCCTGACACTTGTGGTCATTGGGAAGAATGCTCCTGACACTTGTGGTCATTGGGAAGAATGCTCCTCACACTTGTGGACAGTGGGAAGAATGCTCCTCACACTTGTGGACAGTGGGAAGAATGCTCCTCACACTTGTGGACAGTGGGAAGAATGCTCCTCACACTTGTGGACAGTGGGAAGAATGCTCCTCACACTTGTGGACAGTGGGAAGAATGCTCCTCACACTTGTGGACAGTGGGAAGAATGCTCCTCACACTTGTGGTCAGTGGGAAGAATGCTCCTCACACTTGTGGTCAGTGGGAAGAATGCTCCTCACACTTGTGGTCATTGGGAAGAATGCTCCTCACACTTGTGGTCATTGGGAAGAATGCTCCTCACACTTGTGGTCATTGGGAAGAATGCTCCTCACACTTGTGGTCAGTGGGAAGAATGCTCCTCACACTTGTGGTCAGTGGGAAGAATGCTCCTCACACTTGTGGTCATTGGGAAGAATGCTCCTCACACTTGTGGTCATTGGGCAGAATGCTCCTCACACTTGTGGTCATTGGGAAGAATGCTCCTCACACTTGTGGTCATTGGGAAGAATGCTATTCACACTTGTGGTCATTGGGAAGAATGCTCCTCACACTTGTGGACAGTGGGAAGAATGCTCCTCACACTTGTGGACAGTGGGAAGAATGCTCCTCACACTTGTGGACAGTGGGAAGAATGCTCCTCACACTTGTGGACAGTGGGAAGAATGCTCCTCACACTTGTGGTCAGTGGGAAGAATGCTCCTCACACTTGTGGTCATTGGGAAGAATGCTCCTCACACTTGTGGTCAGTGGGAAGAATGCTCCTCACACTTGTGGTCATTGGGAAGAATGCTCCTCACACTTGTGGTCATTGGGAAGAATGCTCCTCACACTTGTGGTCATTGGGAAGAATGCTCTTCACACTTGTGGTCATTGGGAAGAATGCTCTTCACACTTGTGGTCATTGGGAAGAATGCTCCTCACACTTGTGGACAGTGGGAAGAATGCTCCTCACACTTGTGGACAGTGGGAAGAATGCTCCTCACACTTGTGGACAGTGGGATGAATGCTCCTCACACTTGTGGTCATTGGGAAGAATGCTCCTCACACTTGTGGACAGTGGGAAGAATGCTCCTCACACTTGTGGACAGTGGGAAGAATGCTCCTCACACTTGTGGACAGTGGGAAGAATGCTCCTCACACTTGTGGACAGTGGGAAGAATGCTCCTCACACTTGTGGACAGTGGGAAGAATGCTCCTCACACTTGTGGTCAGTGGGAAGAATGCTCCTCACACTTGTGGTCATTGGGAAGAATGCTCCACACACTTGTGGACAGTGGGAAGAATGCTCCTCACACTTGTGGTCAGTGGGAAGAATGCTCCTCACACTTGTGGTCATTGGGAACAAAGCTCCTCACACTTGTGGTCATTGGGAACAATGCTCCTCACACTTGTGGTCATTGGAAAGAATGCTCCTTACACTTGTGGTCATTGGGAAGAATGCTCCTCTTACTTGTGGTCATTGGGAAGAATGCTCCTGACACTTGTGGTCATTAGGAAGAATGCTCCTGACACTTGTGGTCATTGGGAAGAATGCTCCTCACACTTGTGGACAGTGGGAAGAATGCTCCTCACACTTGTGGACAGTGGGAAGAATGCTCCTCACACTTGTGGACAGTGGGAAGAATGCTCCTCACACTTGTGGACAGTGGGAAGAATGCTCCTCACACTTGTGGACAGTGGGAAGAATGCTCCTCACACTTGTGGACAGTGGGAAGAATGCTCCTCACACTTGTGGTCAGTGGGAAGAAAGCTCCTCACACTTGTGGTCAGTGGGAAGAATGCTCCTCACACTTGTGGTCAGTGGGAAGAATGCTCCTCACACTTGTGGTCATTGGGAAGAATGCTCCTCACACTTGTGGTCATTGGGAAGAATGCTCCTCACACTTGTGGTCAGTGGGAAGAATGCTCCTCACACTTGTGGTCAGTGGGAAGAATGCTCCTCACACTTGTGGTCATTGGGAAGAATGCTCCTCACACTTGTGGTCATTGGGAAGAATGCTCCTCACACTTGTGGTCATTGGGAAGAATGCTCCTCACACTTGTGGTCATTGGGAAGAATGCTCTTCACACTTGTGGTCATTGGGAAGAATGCTCTTCACACTTGTGGTCATTGGGAAGAATGCTCCTCACACTTGTGGACAGTGGGAAGAATGCTCCTCACACTTGTGGACAGTGGGAAGAATGCTCCTCACACTTGTGGACAGTGGGAAGAATGCTCCTCACACTTGTGGACAGTGGGAAGAATGCTCCTCACACTTGTGGACAGTGGGAAGAATGCTCCTCACACTTGTGGACAGTGGGAAGAATGCTCCTCACACTTGTGGTCAGTGGGAAGAATGCTCCTCACACTTGTGGTCATTGGGAAGAATGCTCCTCACACTTGTGGTCAGTGGGAAGAATGCTCCTCACACTTGTGGTCATTGGGAAGAATGCTCCTCACACTTGTGGTCATTGGGAAGAATGCTCTTCACACTTGTGGTCATTGGGAAGAATGCTCTTCACACTTGTGGTCATTGGGAAGAATGCTCCTCACACTTGTGGACAGTGGGAAGAATGCTCCTCACACTTGTGGACAGTGGGAAGAATGCTCCTCACACTTGTGGACAGTGGGAAGAATGCTCCTCATACTTGTGGACAGTGGGAAGAATGCTCCTCACACTTGTGGACAGTGGGAAGAATGCTCCTCACACTTGTGGTCAGTGGGAAGAATGCTCCTCACACTTGTGGTCATTGGGAAGAATGCTCCACACACTTGTGGACAGTGGGAAGAATGCTCCTCACACTTGTGGTCAGTGGGAAGAATGCTCCTCACACTTGTGGTCATTGGGAACAAAGCTCCTCACACTTGTGGTCATTGGGAACAATGCTCCTCACACTTGTGGTCATTGGGAACAATGCTCCTCACACTTGTGGTCATTGGGAAGAATTACCCCCTTACAGATTGCTAAAAATATCAATGGTGTCAGCGGGAACTTACCTGAGAGGCAAAAATTGCTCATTGCTCAAGGAACCCCTGGCAACCTCTGGAGGAACCCTGGTTGAGAAACCCTGGCCTAAAATGTCTGAATACTGTAGCATTATTAGTACCCTTCACGGGAAACTACGAGAATCACATTTGGAGTGATGTCCACATACTGAACTTTTTGCATATAGTGTAACATACCTAAAAAGCTGGCTCAACAGCAAAATATCAGCTATAGTTCGGTATACTACCGGTACAAAATGAACAGAAAGCTGACTAGGCACAGCATCAGTGAACATCTTCCTGCAATACATCATAAAAAAAAAAAAAAAAAAAAAAAAGAAAGAAGAAGAAGAGCAGGCCAGCTGAGACATGATCAAAAGTTATTGCTTAATTTATTAAACACATCTTTGGAAAATACTAAAAATTAAGAAAAATTGTTACTCAAAAGATAAAGATCCCTTATAAATAAACGAAGGTGCTGTAAAATGTCCAGGCTTGGCTTCTCAACCTCAAAACAGATTCAGAGAGGCTACGGAGATGGAGCACAAGTCAGGATGGAAGAGCCGGGGATAATACCTCTATTATTCTTTTGCTTCCACTTCCTCTTTTAGGTTTGTTTGCACAGCAATCTACTAATCAAAGAATTGTTTCATCTTAAAGCAGAGTTCCACTCAATCTGTAAAAAAATAAAAGTCAGCAGCTACAAAAACTATAGCTGCTGACATTTAAAAAAACAGCCACTTACCTGTCCCACGATCCCGCGTTGCCCCCCGCCGCAGCCTTTTTCACCGTCCGTCGTGTATTCCAGGCGCCGGCATCTTCAGTGTGGGCACACCACTTCAAGATGGCGACGGCCTCACCACAGCTGGTTTCACCGGCCGTCTTCTCTCCCCGGCGCCGGCATCTTCAGTGTGGGCTCCCGGCTGTGACAGCTTGCGGCTTCACAGCCGGGTGCCCACTGCGCATGCGCGAGTAGAGCTGCGCTTCCTGAATGGCCCCGTCGTCTTCTGGGACCTGTCACGTGTCCCACAAGACTTCGGGGAGGGAGGACAATTTCCGTTTCCGATCTCCTAGGCGATCGCAGTGGGAGCGGGTACCTGTCAAATTCGGGTACCAGCTCCTCAAAGGTACCAATCCTTAATGGGGAGCGGGGGACCAATCTTTAAAGCAGGACTTCCCCTTTTGGGTGGAACTCCGCTTTAATAAATAAAGAACTAAAAGATATTGGGAACTGTATCTTACTTTGTAGAACGTCTGCGTTTTCTCCGGAAGTTTCCTGGCATTCCGCAGAATCTTCTGCACATCAGTCTAACAAAAAAGAAAAAGAAAAAAAAAGTAAAATGTGGCAAACAAGCAAGAGGGTTCCATACACTACTGATTTTAACAACTGCAAGAACTGCTAATTTTTAATGCTGACAACTACGGTACAATATGAGGGCGTCAATTCAAAACGGCTTTAATGCCATTTTTCTGGTGGTAGTTCCTTTAACCATTTGCCGCCCGCCCTATGGCCGAATGGCGGCCGGCAAATGTCATCAGCGTTCCGTCCTCCCGCACATGCGTACATTTCGCGCTTGCAGAGCCGCGCAGCGGCGCGATCTGTCACTGGCCGTGTACCTCGGACACGGCCAATGACAGATCTGAGTATCGGCCCCCGTTGCCGGTACCATGTGACCTGCTGTGACCAATCACAGCAGGTCACATGACAGTTGTATACAATGGATGGTTTTATTCATGCCATCCATTGTATACTACTGTCTAGCGGTGAATGGTCACAGCTAATCACATGCACATGTCATGTGATTAGCTGTGGCCAAATCAGAGCTAAGCACAAAAAAAAAAAAAGAAAACCCTGAATGAATCGATGTCATTCAGGTAAATGCTTGCTTATAGCAAAGTAATTCTTTGCTATAAGCAAATTGTGTAAAAAATAAAAAAATACTGATCACTTCCCCAAAGTAGTACAATGTTACTATGGTAACATTGTACTACTTTGGACATAGTGAAATATGAAAAAAAAATCTTAAAAAAAAGAAACAAAATGTAATAAAAAATAAATAAATAAAAAAATATATATATTATTTTTTTTTCATACTGTCACCAGTCAGTGTCTCTGATCACCGCCATGCCAGTTATAAGAAGACGCTGTACTGCACTGGTGACAGTATGTAAAAAAAAAAAAATTGTGAAAATAATTTTTTGCATTTTTTAATTTTCCGAAAAATTATGACTAAAAAAAATACAACTTCAAAAAACTCGCCACGTTTCTTATGAAGTACGTTGGACTGTCTACTCTGCAAAAAGGGGTCATTTGGGGGATATCTGTACTGTTCTGAAATTCCTGGACCTCAAGAAATTAGATTGGCCGTCGGTACTTTAGGATTGATCAATATTCAGATCTATCCCATAGTTTGTGAACTCTATAACTTTCCTACAGACTAAATAATACATCCTAATTTGGGTTATTTTCACCAAAGACATGGAGCAGAATACATCTCGGCCTAAATTTATGAAGAACAATTATTTATTTGCAAACTTTTATAACAGAAACAAAGAAAAACGTGTTTTTTTTTTAATTTTTGGTCTTTTTTTGTTAATTTAGCAAAAAATAAAAACCCCGGCGGTGATTAAATACCACCAAAAGAAAGCTCTAGTTGTGTGAAGAAAATGATAAAATTTTAGTTTGGGTACAATGTTGTATGACCGCGCAATTGTCATTCAGAGTGTGAGAGCGCTGAAACCTGAAAAATGGCCTGGGCAGGAAGGTGTAAAATTGCCGGTATGGAAATGGTTAAGAACTACGGTACGCGTTATGCTACCATACGCCGCTTCAAGAATCTATCAGTGACAAATTCTTAAAGAATTAACAAGTTTTCTGGTTAGGAAACTGGCAGCAATTAAAGTGATACTTTTTTTTTTTTGTAATTATTTATTGGTGAAATTAACATACAATAAAAAGAACCAGGAGAAAGATTCACCAGAATACAGAAAAAAAACCAATATAAACATCTAGACCAAGCCTGAAATAGTCACATAGAATCTTTAGGGGTTCATCAAGTTTGCATGTGAGAAGAAAGTATCAAGAGCGAATGAAACAGCACATATACTGTATGACAACAAAACAGGACCAGAACAAATCATCGGGTGATCGTTTAAATGACATCCTAAGAAAAGGAGGATTATGCCAAAGCACAAAGAGAGCGGATCGAATGTATAGTTACAAAGATGTGAAAGAACGTAGAGATAATATCAAACCGACAGAGAAAAAACTCTACCAGTATCGTAAAGACATAATAGAATGGGGGGGAAAAGTGAGGGGGGGGACCCCACAGTAGGATACTGTAGGGGCTGGGACAGAAAGGAAAAAGAAAAACAAAGTTAGAAAGGCGCAGAGAGAGTTAAATGAAAAGGAGAAAATAGAGGGAGAGGAGAGATGGGATACAGGAGAAACAGAACAAGAGCCTTGGGGGTTGCATCCCCTCCTGGAGTGAGAGGTCAAGCCAGGTTAAATAGTTAGTCTGGCTGAAAAAAGACAAAAGTCCATCCAGTTCAACCATAGAAAAAAAAAAAAAAGTTATAATCCTATACCCACAGTTGATCCAGAGGAAGGCAAAAAACCCAGAAAAGCACAATCCAATTTGCTCCTGCAGGGAACAAATTCCATCCTGATCCCCCGAGAGGCAATCGGATATTCCCTGGATCAACTTTACCTACAGTTGCAAGAAAAAGTATGTGAACCCCTTGGTATTACGTGGAGTTTTGCATGAATTGGGCATAAAATGTGCTCTGAACATCATCTAAGTCACAACAATAGAAGAACACAGTCTGCTGAACATAATACTACACAAACATTAGATGTTGCCATGGTTTAATTGCACATAACATGTAAACATTCACAGTGCAGGGAGGAAAAAGTATGTGAGGCCCTAGCTTAATGACTTCTCCCAGAGCTAATTGGAGCCAGGAGTGAGCCAACCTTGACTCCAATCAGTGTGATGATATTGGATGTGTTGCTGACAGCTGTCCTGCCCTTAAAAAACACACACCTGTTTTGGGTTTACTGGTTTCAACAAGCACTGTCTGATGTGAACCATGCCTCGCAGAAAAGAGCTCTCAGAAGACCTACGATCAAGAATTGTTGACTTGCATGAAGCTGGAAAGGGTTACAAAAGTATCTCCAAAAGCCTTGATGTTCATGTGTCCACGGTAAGGCAGACTGTCTACAAATGGAGAAAGTTTAGCACTGTTGCTACTCTCCCTAGGCGGGGTCGTCCTGTAAAAATGACTGCAAGAGCACAGCGCAGAATGCTGCATGAGGTAAAGAAGAATCCCAGAGTGTCAGCTAAAGACCTACAGAAATCTCTGGCACATGCTAACATTTTTGTTGACACATCTACAATAAGGAAAACATTAAACAAGAATGGAGTACATGGGAGGACACTACGGAGGAAGCCATTGCTGTCCAAAAAGAAGATTGCAGCATGTTTGAAGTTTGCAAAAGAGCACCTGGATGTTCCACAGCACTACTGGCAAAATATACTGTGGACAGATGAAACCAAGATTGAGTTGTTTGGGAAGAACACACAACACTATGTGTGGAGGAAAAAAGGCACAGCACACCAAGATCAAAACCTCATCCCCACTGTGAAACATGGCGGAGGGAGCATCATGCTTTGGGGCTGCTTTGCTGCCTCAGGGCCTGGACGGATTGTTGTCATTGATGGGAAAATGAATTCCAGAGTTTATCAAGACATTTTGCAGGAAAACGTACGACCATCTGTCTGCCAACTGAAGCTCCGCAGAGGATGGGTGATGCAACAGGACAATGACCCAAAGCATACAAGTAATTCAACAAAACAATGGCTGCAACAGCACAGAATACGCCTTCTGGAGTGGCCCAGTCAGAGTCCTGACCTCAACCCGATTGAAATGCTGTGGCATGACCTTAAGAGAGCGATTCACACCAGACATCCCAAGAATATTGCTACACTGAAACAGTTTTGTGAAGAGGAGTGGTCCAAAATGACTCCAGATCATTGTGCAGGTCTGATCTGCAACTACAGGAAACGTTTGGTTGAGGTTATTGCTGCCAAAGGAGGGTCAACCATTTATTAAGTCCAAAGGTTCACATACTTTTTCCTCCCTGCACTGTGAATGTTTACATGTTATGTGCAATTAAACCATGGCAACATCTAATGTTTGTGTAGTATTATGTTCAGCAGACTGTGTTCTTCTATTGTTGTGACCTAGATGACGTTCAGAGCACATTTTATGCCCAATTCATGCAAAACTCCATGTAATCCCAAGGGGTTCACATACTTTTTCTTGCAACTGTATAAATGTTATATCCAGTTATATTCTGTGTATCCAGGAAAGAATCCAGGACTTTCCTACAGCAATCCACTGAGCTGGCAACAACCAACTCTTGAGGGAGTCTATTCCACATTCTCACAGCTCTTACTGTGAAGAAACCTTTCCGTGTTTGGAGATTACATTTCTTTTCCTCCAGACGTAAAGAGCGCCCCCTTGTCCTCTGTGATGACCTCAGGGGGAATGACTCTACACCGAGTTCACTATATGAACCACTGATGTATTTATACATGGAGATCATATCCCCCCTTATGTATTACACATGGAGATCATATCCCCCCTTATGTATTACACATGTTGATCATATCCCCCCTTATGTATTATACATGGAGATCATATCCCCCTTATGTATTATACATGGAGATCATATCCCCCTTATGTATTATACATGGAGATCATATCCCCCCTTATGTATTACACATGGAGATCATATCCCCCTTATGTATTATACATGGAGATCATATCCCCCCTTATGTATTATACATGGAGATCATATCCCCCTTATGTATTACACATGGTGATCATATCCCCCCCTTATGTATTACACGTGGAGATCATATCCCCCCTTATGTATTATACGTGGAGATCATATCCCCCTTATGTATTATACGTGGAGATCATATCCCCCCTTATGTATTATACATGGTGATCATATCCCCCCTTATGTATTATACGTGGAGATCATATCCCCCTTATGTATTATACATGGAGATCATATCCCCCTTATGTATTATACATGGAGATCATATCCCCCTTATGTATTATACATGGAGATCATATCCCCCCTTATGTATTATACATGTTGATCATATCCCCCCTTATGTATTACACATGGAAATCATATCCCCCCCTTATGTATTACGCATGGAGATCATATCCCCCCTTATGTATTATGCATGGAGATCATATCCCCCTTATGTATTGTGCATGGAGATCATATCCCCCCCTATGTAATATACATGTTGATCATATCCCCCCCCTTATGTATTATGCATGGAGATCATATCCCCCCTTATGTATTACACATGGTGATCATATCCCCCTTATGTATTATACATGGAGATCATATCCCCCCTTATGTATTATACATGGAGATCATATCCCCCCTTATGTATTATACATGGAGATCATATCCCCCCTTATGTATTATACATGGAGATCATATCCCCCCTTATGTATTATACATGGAGATCATATCCCCCCTTATGTATTATACATGGAGATCATATCCCCCTTATGTATTACACATGGTGATCATATCCCCCCCTTATGTATTACACGTGGAGATCATATCCCCCCTTATGTATTATACGTGGAGATCATATCCCCCTTATGTATTATACGTGGAGATCATATCCCCCTTATGTATTATACATGGAGATCATATCCCCCTTATGTATTATACATGGAGATCATATCCCCCCTTATGTATTATACATGTTGATCATATCCCCCCTTATGTATTACACATGGAAATCATATCCCCCCCTTATGTATTACGCATGGAGATCATATCCCCCCTTATGTATTATGCATGGAGATCATATCCCCCCTTATGTATTGTGCATGGAGATCATATCCCCCCCTATGTAATATACATGTTGATCATATCCCCCCCCTTATGTATTACGCATGGAGATCATATCCCCCCTTATGTATTACACATGGTGATCATATCCCCCTTATGTATTATACATGGAGATCATATCCCCCCTTATGTATTATACATGGAGATCATATCCCCCCTTATGTATTATACATGGAGATCATATCCCCCCTTATGTATTATACATGGAGATCATATCCCCCCTTATGTATTATACATGGAGATCATATCCCCCCTTATGTATTATACATGGAGATCATATCCCCCCTTATGTATTACACATGGAGATCATATCCCCCTTATGTATTATACATGGTGATCATATCCCCCCTTATGTATTATACATGGAGATCATATCCCCCCTTATGTATTATACATGGTGATCATATCCCCCCTTATGTATTATACATGGTGATCATATCCCCCCCCTTATGTATTATACATGGTGATCATATCCCCCCTTATGTATTATACATGGAGATCATATCCCCCCTTATGTATTATACATGGAGATCATATCCCCACTTAATCTCCTCTTCTCAAGAGAGAATAAATTCAGAGGCAAGACATTCAGTGAGGGCGAGTAGATTCGGTCAGGTATTCATCTGCAAATTGAAAATATTGCCAAAGGTGCCAGGTGTCCCAAAATATCTCCTCATTATACAGGGTGGCTGTGAGATCCTCCATGTCCCTAAGCCCGTTCACCTTGCAAAACTACAATGAAAGGGTAGAAGGGTGGTTGCCTTTTCACCATAGAGGAATACATGCCTTGACCATGTTAAGCAGCGATAGAAGCATTATATTTTTTTGATGGGTCTCCCCGAAAGATGCAACTGGCAGCCCGCCGGGTCATCATGCAGGTCCATAGCGGTAAGTTGTTTGATAATGTCAGTCACCCCTCACCAAAAGGGCTGAAGCCTTGGGCACTGCCAGAAGACATGGAGGAGAGTGCCACCATTGGCTCCAAATCGCTAACACACATCAGGAAGCTACGACGAAATACGGTGAAGTTTAGATGGCACCCGGTACCAATGCGTGAGGAGCTTATACTTGGTCTCCTGTACTTTGGTGGCTAAAGAAGACTTATGGGCAAAGTGCAAGATCTTTTCCCATAGTGACGTGGTAAAGGAGATGTCCAGGTCACACTCCCATTTAGATAGGAAAGGAGGAACAAAGTTGGGTTCCGGGTGAATAAGAGAAAAGAAGATGATGGAGAGGCTATGGTGAATTGGTTCTCCCTTGTGACATAGAGCTTCAAAAGGCAGTCAACTTTCAAGAAATACCAGGAGCACGCAAAACAGAACGCAGTTAGGAGCGGAGCTGAATACCTCTCCAGAAACTCAATGGGGGATCCACCAGTCGAGTAAAATCATTGGCAAGAAGGACCCTAGTGGGATTGAGAAAGTCCACTAAGTGAGAGTAGCCAGTAGTTGTGAGACAAGCAAATTGAGGGTCTTCTTGTCCTGGAGGGAAGTCAGGCTTTCCCAGAATGGTAACCAGAGAATAAGGCGCCGGAGAGTTGGACATGTTGCGGAATGCTTCTAGAGTAACTACAAGAGTGGCACCAAGAGTTAGGCATGCTACTAGGTCGGGAGGTAAAGGACATCGCATCCACGGCCAACTCAGGGCCGTGCCCCCAGAGTCCTCCAATTCCATGGCAATCCAGTGCTTGGCAACACCATGGCAGTGCCAATCAGCCAGGCGAGTGAGGTGAGCGGCTCTATAATTGGAGCAAATATCCAGCAATCCCCACGTCCACATGTCTTAGGCAGGGTCAGAACATGGAAAGCCAAATGTGACCCCCCCCCATGTGACCAGATATAAGTGCGGAATAGGGCATTGACCTTCCGAAAGGACGTGGGAAGCTTGATGGGGAGGGCTTGTAATAAGTACAGTATACGGGGCAGCACTGTCATCTTAAGCGCACTACATCGACCAAACCATGTCAGCGTAAGGGATTGCCATCGGAGAAGGTCTTCCTTAAGAGCAGAATCTGGCATAATATTAGTGCCCAGGTACCTGATCGAGTCCGTGGCCCAATGGAAAGAGAAGGAAGGGCGAAGGTGACTAAGGACCGTGGACTTGGTGGAAATGTTCGGTGCCGAGGATTTCATGAGGCTGATTTTGAAGTAGCAGAGGCTACCATAGTCCCCAAGCGCCTGCAAAATATTGGGCAATAAGAGGGTCGTTAAGAAAAAAAGATAAGATCGTCCGCAAACGCGGCCATTTTATGTTCCCCAGATGGTTTATGAAAACCAGAGATATTACAATCTGCTCGGATCTCACACAGAAAGGGCTCCAGCGACAAAATCAGAGGAGTGCGCAGCATGGAGCAGAGTCTAAAGACACTATTGGACTGAACAACACATATAGATCTGCACACTGCCGTATGTTGTCAGTCAAAATTGGAGCAGATCTGATAGGGGAACCAATTTCTCAGTTCCCCCATCAGGCTCAGCCCATCTTCAGTATAAAACGGTCCAGCCAAGCATCTGTCAGTGTGATGGGCGCAGTGGCCAAGGAGGGAGGGTGGAACGGTGTTGGGGGCAGTAGTGTGTAGTATGGATCCTCTGCTCTGTGTACTTTTCAAGTTCGGAGTCTTAGAACGTACTAAACTCAAGCGGTTAGCTGACAGCCAGACAACAAGCATTTTCAGAAAGAGGTCAGCAGTCGCAGCCTCTATTGTTTTTGTGCTTTCCTCAATAAGTATGGCGGCTGTGGCTTTAAAGCAACTTTGTTGCCAACTCTTCAAACCAACAATAAATCCACCCTGTAAAGAAAGAAGATGAATACATACTTATGTGGGTGGTGTTGTAAATCTTCACTATCATGAAGGAGTTGAGCAGTCACCACCACCAGCACACTTACATCTGTCTTGGAAACCTGGTTCCTGGCCATGAACGGTGATTCCGTCTGCTGGACCCTACATTTTCTACTGTATGCAATACTGAACTAGAAACATGACATACTTTCCGGAGTCTTGGATACCTGGTTCTCCGCCATGCACAGCGATTCCTTCTTCTGGACCCTACATTACTACTGTATGCAGTACTGACCTGAGAACATGACATACTTTCCAGTGTCTTAGATACCTGGTTCTCCACCATACACAGGGATTCCGTCTGCTGGACCCTACATTACTACAGGATGTAGTACTGAACCAAGAACATGACATACTTTCCGGAGTCTTAGATACCTGGTCCTCCACCACGCATGGTGATTCCTTCTGCTGGACCTTACATTACTACTGTATGCAGTACTGAACCAAGAACATGACATACTTTCCGGTGTCTTGGATACCTGGTTCTTCGCCACGCATGGCGATTCCTTCTGCTGGACCCTACATTACTGCAGGATGTAGTACTGAACCAAGAACATGACATACTTTCCAGTGTCTTGGGTAGCTGTTTCTCCACCATGCACGGCAATTCCTTCTGCTGGACCCTACATTACTGCAGGACGCAGTACTGAACCAAGAACATGACATACTGTCCGGTGTCTTGGATACCTGGTTCTACAACACGCACAGCGATTCCTTCTGCTGGACCCCAACATTACTGCAGGATGTAGTACTGAACCAAGAACATGACATGCTTTCCAGTGTCTTGGATACCTGGTTTTCCGCCACGCACAGCGATTCCTTCTGCTGGACCCTACATTACTGCAGGATGTAGTACTGAACTAGGAACATGACATACTTTCCGGAGTCTTGGATACCTGGTTCTCCACCACGCACGGCGATTCCTTCTGCTGGACCCTACATTACTGCAGGATGCAGTACTGAACCAAGAACATGACATACTTTCCAGTGTCTTGGATACCTGGTTCTCCACCATGCACAGGGATTCCTTCTGCTGGACCCTACATTACTACTATATGCAGTACTGAACCAAGAACATAACATACTTTCCAGAGTCTTGGGTACCTGGTTCTCCGCCATGCACAGCGATTCCTTCCGCTGGACCCTACATTACTACAGTATGCAGTACTGAACTAGAAACATGACATACTTTCTGGTGTCTTGAGTACCTGGTCCATCACCATGCACTGTGGTTCCTTCTGCTGGACCCTACATTACTACAGGACGCAGTACTGAACTAAGAACATACCATCAAGGCAGTTACCTGCAGTCCACTAGGTTTAATCCATACGGTTACATTCTGTGCATAGCTTCTCTTTGACTTGGGTTGCAGGGGAAATGGGCTCTTGTTGTCTTCTTCGCCATATGGATTCTCCTTGGCATCTAAAAAAGAAATGTGTTCTCAGCAGTGTGCATAAAAATCAATGATTTTTTTTAAAAAATAAAAAAAATCTGATTTTTTTATTTAAATCGGATTTTTTTGATTTAAATCGGATTTGTTTTTATATAAATTGGATTTTTTTAAATAAAATGCTTTTTGAGGAAAATATATTACCATCCAAAGGTTATTCCATCATGAAATAAAGATTAGTTTTTTAATTATGTAGAATAAGGCTGTATATGTTTAATTTTTTTGGTAAATAAATTCCATGAATCCATTCACAATGTCAGGCTCTTCCAGAGGTTTTTGTAAGATTATTGGGCAGTTTCTCTGCCTACAAGATATTATCACAGATGATTGGTTTACTTTTGCAGTTCTCAAAACTGAATTGGACTCAGCGGAGATCACATGCCTCTTCTTCACAGCAAAAATGTTATATTCTTAGATTGTACACCCATTGAGGGTAAGGGACCGATGTGAATGTTCAATATATATATGTGTAAAGCGCTGCGTAAATTGACGGCGCTATATAAGTACCTGAAATAAATAATAATGAGTTGGACCGCACTTTACAGAGGAGCCTTGGTGAGGCAGTGCGGCTTCCACATACATTTGCAAATGTCTGCAACTAAAATCTATATGAGCAGATATAGATTTTTTCGTAGGTTACCGTGGTTATATAGCTTGTAAAGTTCATGGACTTACTGTGCAATGGGCTAAAGAGAGCTTGTAGACAGTCCTCCTTTGGGCTACCTCAAGGGGAATTTACTTAAAATGGGTGCAGACAGGATCCGAAGTTGTTGTGCATCGTAAGCAATCAACTTCTCACTTCAGCTTGTTGAGTGAAGGTTTGAAATGGACACAAGGAGCTGAGTGGTTGCTATACTCAGTTACTCCAGATTCTGTCTTCTCCCTTTTTAAGTAAACTCCCCCTCAAAATACTACAAAGCTCTTTACTGCTGTCCCGTCTGTGTGTGCACGCTCGACTGTAAAACGGGGAAGAAGGTGTACCCCTTTACGGAGGATAGACAGCAGGACCTGTTCGCCTAAAGTGTGGTTTTCCCATGGGCGTGGTCAACCCACCGTTCTTTTCACAACACTCTTGTGAGAGAGGTGGGTGGTTAAATTTGCCAGACAAGCGACAAACCGCTGGCTGTTTTATTGCAGAACGGGTAGGGCGGTTGCGTGCCTCTCGCGCGCCCCCTACTTGTTTTGCAATATCACGTTTTAAACGTGATTTTGCCCAGCGGTGCCACCTTGTGGCCGTTTTTCCACGGTGGCTGGATGGCAAGCAGTTAAATACCCCTACCTACCTGCTCCATGTCATCTCCAGCTCTGTAACCTGATCTGCACATGCACAGCTCAGCCTACAGCTCCGGGCCAGTCTCTGTGTGACAGAATGAATAGCTCCTGTGCATGCGCAGAAGTGATGTCATCTCGTGCCAGCCAATGAAGATGGAGAAGATGCAGGACAGGATTGTTGGCGGAAACGTGATTATATCGCTCCATTTGGTTCCGTTTTTATTTCTGTTGTGAATGTTCCAACAGGAAGACTCTTGTATGGTTAGCACATCTGCCTTGCAGTAAAAATGGGTCATGGGTTCGATTCCCAACCATGGCGTCTCCTGCATGGAGTTTACATGTTCTCCCTGTGCCTGTGTGGGTTTCCTCCGGGTGCTCCGGTTTCCTCCCGCACTCCAAAGACATGCTGATAGGTTAACTGGATCCTGTCTAAATTGGCCCTAATATGTGCATGTATGAATGTGAGTTAGGGTCCTTAGATTGTACACCCCTTGAGGGTAAGGGACCGATGTGAATGTTCAATATATATATGTGTAAAGCGCTGCGTAAATTGACGGCGCTATATAAGTACCTATAATAAATAATAATGAGTTGGACCGCACTTTACAGAGGAGCCTTGGTGAGGCAGTGCGGCTTCCACATACATTTGCAAATGTCTGCAACTAAAATCTATATGAGCAGATATAGATTTTTCCGTAGGTTACCGTGGTTATATAGCTTGTAAAGTTCATGGACTTACTGTGCAATGGGCTAAAGAGAGCTTGTAGACAGTCCTCCTTTGGGCTACCTCGAGGGGAATTTACTTAAAATGGGTGCAGACAGGATCCGGAGTTGTTGTGCATCGTAAGCAATCAACTTCTCACTTCAGCTTGTTGAGTGAAGGTTTGAAATGGACACAAGGAGCTGAGTGGTTGCTATACTCTGTGGCTCCAGATTCTGTCTTCTCCCTTTTTAAGTAAACTCCCCCTCAAAATACTACAAAGCTCTTTACTGCTGTCCCGTCTGTGTGTGCACGCTCGACTGTAAAACGGGGAAGAAGGTGTACCCCTTTACGGAGGATAGACAGCAGGACCTGTTCGCCTAAAGTGTGGTTTTCCCATGGGCGTGGTCAACCCACCGTTCTTTTCACAACACTCTTGTGAGAGAGGTGGGTGGTTAAATTTGCCAGACAAGCGACAAACCGCTGGCTGTTTTATTGCAGAACGGGTAGGGCGGTTGCGTGCCTCTCGCGCGCCCCCTACTTGTTTTGCAATATCACGTTTTAAACGTGATTTTGCCCAGCGGTGCCACCTTGTGGCCATTTTTCCACGGTGGCTGGATGGCAAGCAGTTAAATACCCCTACCTACCTGCTCCATGTCATCTCCAGCTCTGTAACCTGATCTGCACATGCACAGCTCAGCCTACAGCTCCGGGCCAGTCTCTGTGTGTCAGAATGAATAGCTCCTGTGCATGCGCAGAAGTGATGTCATCTCGTGCCAGCCAATGAAGATGGAGAAGATGCAGGACAGGATTGTTGGCGGAAACGTGATTATATCGCTCCATTTGGTTCCGTTTTTATTTCTGTTGTGAATGTTCCAACAGGAAGACTCTTGTATGGTTAGCACATCTGCCTTGCAGTAAAAATGGGTCATGGGTTCGATTCCCGACCATGGCGTCTCCTGCATGGAGTTTACATGTTCTCCCTGTGCCTGTGTGGGTTTCCTCTGGGTGCTCCGGTTTCCTCTCGCACTCCAAAGACATGCTGATAGGTTAACTGGATCCTGTCTAAATTGGCCCTAATATGTGCATGTATGAATGTGAGTTATGGTCCTTAGATTGTACACCCCTTGAGGGTAAGGGACCGATGTGAATGTTCAATATATATATGTGTAAAGCGCTGTGTAAATTGACGGCGCTATATAAGTACCTGAAATAAATAATAATGAGTTGGACCGCACTTTACAGAGGAGCCTTGGTGAGGCAGTGCGGCTTCCACATACATTTGCAAATGTCTGCAACTAAAATCTATATGAGCAGATATAGATTTTTCCGTAGGTTACCGTGGTTATATAGCTTGTAAAGTTCATGGACTTACTGTGCAATGGGCTAAAGAGAGCTTGTAGACAGTCCTCCTTTGGGCTACCTCGAGGGGAATTTACTTAAAATGGGTGCAGACAGGATCCGGAGTTGTTGTGCATCGTAAGCAATCAACTTCTCACTTCAGCTTGTTGAGTGAAGGTTTGAAATGGACACAAGGAGCTGAGTGGTTGCTATACTCAGTGGCTCCAGATTCTGTCTTCTCCCTTTTTAATCGCTTGCCGCCCTGCCACTGTATATATACGTGTGCAGGGCGGCAGTGGAGCGCAAAACCACGTTTTAAAACGGGTTCCTCGCTCCCGACACTTTCGCCGGCAGGGGGCGCGCGCGCTCCCGCCGACCCGCGGGTGATCCGATTCGATCCAGGAGGGATCAATCATTAGATTTCAGCCAGTGATTTCTGGCTGAAATCGGATGATCGGTCCCTGTCCTATCCTGTCCTGTGTTGATATTTATACAGGGCAGGATATGATGTCATTCTTCTCTGCCTGGACACATTCCGTTCCAGACAGAGAAGAAGAGACATTTAAACGTGAGTAAAACAGCACACTGACAGAACACAGTCTAGGACACATTTAACCCCCTGATTGCCCCCCCCAGTGAACCCTTCACTGCCCTGTCACCAGTGTCACTGATCAGTGAAGCGATTTTTATTGATTACTTTATCAGTGTCGCTGGCGACTTCCAATAGTGCTAGTGCCCCTCCCAGATAGCGCCAGTTTTCCCGCCAGTACACCAATAAAGCCATTTAACTCCTTAATTCCCCCCCCCAGTTAACCCCTTAACTGCCCTGTCACCAGTGTCACTGATCAGTGAAGCGATTTTTACTGATCACTGTATCAGTGTCGCTGGCGACTTCCGATAGTGTTAGCGCCCCTCCCAGATAGCGCCAGATTGCCCACTAATACACCAGTAGTCCCGTCTAACCCCTTGATGGCTTCCCCCCCCCCCCCTGAGTTGAGCTCTTCACTGCCCTGTCACCAGTGTCACTGATCAGTGAACCAATTTTTACTGATCACTGTATCAGTGTCGCTGGCGACTTCCGTTAGTGTTAGCGCCCCTCCCAGATAGCGCCAGATTGCCCGCTAATACACCAGTAGTCCCGTCTAACCTCTTGATCGCCCCCCCCTCCCTGAGTTGACCCCTTCACTGCCCTGTCACCAGTGTCACTAATCAGTGAACCAATTTTTACTGATCACTGTATCAGTGTCGCTGGCGACTTCCGTTAGTGTTAGCGCCCCTCCCAGATAGCGCCAGATTGCCCGCTAATACACCAGTAGTCCCGTCTAACCCCTTGATCGCCCCCCCCCTGAGTTGACCCCTTCACTGCCCTGTCACCAGTGTCACTGATCAGTGAACCAATTTTTACAGATCACTGTATCAGTGTCGCTGGTGACTTCCGATAGTTTTAGCTCCCCTCCCAGATAGCACCAGTTTGCCCGCTAGTACACAAATAATCACATTTGACCCCTTGATTGCCAGGAACACGCTTACTTGCACGCTAAACCTTCATTGCTAGTATAGTGTCTGATTGGATCAATATCTTTGATCCGATCAGCGCTATACCAGCATTCACATTACTTTAGTATCCCCAAAAACGCAGTGTTAGCGGGATCAGCCCCAACACCTGCCAGCACCTGCGTTTAGCCCCTACGCCCCCCCTTCTCCCCCAGCAAGTGCAGTGTCAGTAGATAACTGTCACTTGATACATATTACACACAAAACCGCAGTGTTCACAGAATCAGGCCTGATATCTGTTAGCACTTGTCGGTAAATTTTTTGTAGCGGTTCAAGCAGTCCCTGACAGCCAGGCGCTCTTTTTCCCGTGAGTCGCACTAGGTACCTGTAAATTTAGTGGCCAAAATGTCTAAGCAAAGGTACACTAGTGTAGAGGCCTATAGGATTCTGAGCATGTCAAGTGAGAGCGAAGGGGAAGACTCACTGGCAGAACCAGGCTCAGAATACGAACCTATAGACAGCAGCGGCACCCTGACAGCTAGCTCAGACGATGAGGAAGTGGTCCCTGCTAAGGTCAGGCGTACCCGATCCCATTCACAGGTTGCTGAGGTGCTACAAATGCATGATGACTCTCATATGCAGCAGAGTGCCAGTACTAGTGCCGCAGTATCTTTTGGTGAACTGGCGAGCACCAGCGGCCTAGTACGTCCTGGTCATAGGCATACCAGCACTGCAGTATCACTTGGTGACGTGGCGAGTCCCATAAGTGCAGTACAAGCTGGTGCGGTGGCGAGCACAAGTAGTGTCCCGCGGCCACCAAGAATTTGCAGACAGGCCCGTAGAGCCACTAGTGTCCTTCCGGATGTGCTTGCAAATCCCGATTGGCAGCCCACAAATTCTGCAGCACCCGTACTTCCCCCATTCACTGCCCAACCCGGAATTCAGGTGGAAACAGAAAATTTAAATACTCCCCTTAATTTTTTGAGCTGTTTTTCACAGAAGATCTTTATGCATTGATTGTGGATCAAAGCAATTTATATGCACGACAATTTATCGCCGCCAACCCAAATTCAAACCTTGCCAGACCATTCGCATGGAAACCCATTACGGTTTCCGAATTTAAAGTTTTTTTGGGCCTAACCCTCAACATGGGCATTAATGATAAAAATCAACTGCGGTTGTATTGGTCCACCGACCCTCTTGTTCACATGTCCGTGTTCTCTGCTGCCATGGCCAGGCATAGATATGAGACGATAAGGCGTTTTATGCACTTCTACGACAACTCACTCAGTCGTCCTCGGGGTGACCCTGAATTTGACCGGCTCCACAAAATTCGGCCCCTCGTAAATCACTTTAACCAAAAATTTGCAGATGTGTATACTCCCCAGAAAAACATCTGCATCGATGAGTCCCTCATTCAATATTCTGGCCGCCTTCTAATCAAACAATATCTCCCCAGCAAGCGTGCCAGATATGGGATCAAGATGTATAAGACCTGTGAGAGGGCAACAGGCTATACATGTAAGTTTCGGATTTACGAGGGAAAAGATAGTTACTTGGAGCCCCCCGGATGCCCAGACTACATGGGGAGCAGTGGCAAGATAGTTTGGGACTTGGCGTCATCCTATTTCCATAGGGGGTACCACTTATACGTGGACAATTTTTATTCAAGCGTGCCACTATTTAGACATTTGTTCAATTTGGGAATTTGCACATGTGGCACTGTGCGATCTAATCGCCGAGGCTTCCCCCAACGGCTTAAAAAGGGGGAAAAAGCCTGCTTGAGAAATGAAGAATTGCTCACAGTGAAGTGGAAGGACAAACGGGATGTTTACCTCCTGTCTTCCATTCACGCAGATACGACTGTCCAAATTACCACGGCAGCTGGTGTTGTTGAGAAGCCCCTCTGTGTCCACGATTATAACCTTAACATGGGAGGGGTGGACTTCAATGACCAGATGATGCAGCCGTATTTAGTTTCCCGAAAATCCAAACGCTGGTACATAAAAGTGTCAGTTTATTTATTTCAATTGGCTGTATATAACGCTTTTGTTCTCTATAAAGCAACTGGACATAGTGGATCATACCTAAATTTCCAGTTAGAGAACATCAGGGCCCTTTTGTATCCAGAAGGTGCTGCGCCCCAAATCCCTCTCCCAGATGCAGTTAGCCGTCTGCATGAGAGACATTTTCCCGATACCATTCCTGGTACCCCAACCCAAAGAAGACCCCAAAAAAGATGTCGTGTCTGCAGCAAACGTGGAATTAGGCGTGACAGCCGCTATTGTTGTCCCTCCTGTCCTGGCCAACCTGGCCTCTGCATCAAGCCCTGCTTCCGCCTCTACCATACACTAGTGAACTATTAGTATAGGGTACAGCACGGCACAGATCAGGGCACATTTACACAGGGTCTCAAAAGATGTTAGGTAGTCAGGAAACTGGCTATCGCATTTGGAGAGACCCTACCAGCTGTTTAAATGTTTGAAGTTTGGAAAAAAAAAGTAAAAAAAAATAAATAAAAGTACAAATACCCCCCAAAAAAATGTAAAAACCAAAAATAGTTATAGTTTTTTTTGTTGTTGTCATTTTTGTGATTGTTCGACTTTCACTGGTTTATTGTTGTTTTATTGTTAACCATTTCTGTTTGCAGGAATGCTTTCAGCTGCAGCGCTGACCTGTTTATTCTGACAGCAACAGGAACTTGCTCTCAGAATAGACATAAGTCAGCGTGGGCAGCGCTGTTGGATGAGATTTTTCATCCGCAGTTATAAAAAACAGAATATATGCCAAAGCATGGGGGCCTGGGGTGGCCAGTGGGTGGATGGCCCCTATGCTTTGGCATATATATTTTATATTTGTTGGCACATTTCATGTGTGCCCACCATTAGAAGTGGGTGGATTGAGGGAGGTTTCTAATGGTGGGCATACCACCACACACTTTTCCTTATAAAGTTGTTTTATTGAGTTTGTTTTATTGTTAACCATTGTTGATTTCTTTGCAGGAACGTCAAACTGCAGCACTGACCTGTTTATTCTGACAGCAACAGGGTCTTGCTTTCAGAATAGACATAAGTAGGTGTGTGCAGTGCTGTTGGATGAGATTTTTCATCCGCAGTTAAAAAAAAGAGAATATATGCCAAAGCATGGGGGCCTGGGGTGGCCAGTGGGTGGATGGCCCCTATGCTTCGGCATATATATTTTATATTTGTTGGCACATTTCATGTGTGCCCACCATTAGAAGTGGGTGGATTGAGGGAGGTTTCTAATGGTGGGCATACCACCACACACTTTTCCTTATAAAGTTGTTTTATTGAGTTTATGTTTTATTGTTAACCATTGTTGATTTCTTTGCAGGAACGTCAAACTGCAGCACTGACCTGTTTATTCTGACAGCAACAGGGTCTTGCTTTCAGAATAGACATAAGTAGGTGTGTGCAGTGCTGTCGGATGAGATTTTTCATCCGCAGTTAAAAAAAAGAGAATATATGCCAAAGCATGGGGGCCTGGGGTGGCCAGTGGGTGGATGGCCCCCATGCTTCGGCATATATATTTTATATTTGTTGGCACATTTCATATGTGCCCACCATTAGAAGTGGGTGGATTGAGGGAGGTTTCTAATGGTGGGCATACCACACACTTTTTCTGGCAGAGATTTCTTCTCCTTTTTTTCATTCAGCCCACAGGCTGCATAAAGAAAAAAAGAACATAGCATATACACCCAACAAGGACCAGTGACGTACTGGTACATCACTGGACTTTGAATGGTTATACCAGGGTGATGCCTGCAGCTGCAGGCATCATCCTGGTATCATTTTTTTCAGCCGGCAATGGGCTTTCATGTAAAAGCATTCCTAGTGGTTAATTAGCTGCAGAATTGCCTTTACAAGAAGCGGGAGAAAATGGCCCCCCCTCCCCCTCCCTGAGATAGCATTAAAAGTGATTAAAAAAAACAAAAAATAAAGGGGCAGTGTAAAAATAATTAAATAAATCAGAAAAAAAAAAAAAAAAAGGACCCTCGCTCATCCGCGCACGCGCACACCTGCGGTCGTGAGCGTTGACCCTTTACCAGTATGGAAACAGCGATTGCACCATGCATGTGAGGTATCGCCACGAACGTCAGATCAAGGGCAGTAATTATAGCTTTAGACCTCCTCTGTAAATCTAAAATGGTAGCTTGTAAAGGCTTTTAAAGCGTTGCCTATAGATATTAAAAATGTACGCAGTTTGTCGCCATTGCACAGGGCATGTGTAATTTTAAAGCATGTCATGTTTGGTATCTATTTACTCAGCATAACATCATCTTTTATATCATACCAAATAATTGGCCAATATATTGTGTTTTTGTGCATTAAAATTAAAAAAAGTGTATATTTTTCAAAAAAATTGCGTTTGAAAAATCGCTGTGTAAGTAATATGTGAGATAAAAAATTGCACCACCCACCATTTTATTTACTAGGGTGTCTGCTCTAAGAAAATATATAATGTTTGGGGGTTCACTTTAATTTCCTAGCAAAAATACAAATTTTTTTAATGTGAACAAAAAGTGTCAGAAAAGGCTTGGTCTTCAGGTGGTTAGAAGAATGAGTGATGTGTGGCATAAACCTCTAATGCTGGGCATTAAATGCCCCCACCCCTCAAAATGACCCCTTTTTGGAAAGTAGACACCCCAAACTATTTGCTGAGAGGCATGTTGAATCAATAGAAGAATTTATTTTTTTACCACAAGTTTTTGGAAAATGAAGAAAGAAAATAAAAATATATTTTTTCTTTTCTTTTTTATATTTCAAAACCTTGTGAGAAAAAATGAGATCTGCAAAATACTTACCATGCCTCTTTTTAAATTCCTTGGAGTGTCTACTTTCCAAAAAAGGGTCATTTGGGGAGGTTTGTTGCTATCCTGGCATTACAGGGCCTCCGAAACTGTGATAGGTAGTGGGGAAGTGAAATGAAGAAGTTACGCACCTTCAGGCTTTCAAAGTGCTCATTGGATTTCAGGCTCCTGTATGTGGCTAGGCTCCCAAAAAGTGTCACACGTGTGGTATCCTCATACTCAGTAGAAGTAGCAGAATGTATTTTGGGGTATAATTCCACATATACCCATGGCTTGTGCAAGAAATAAATCATTTAAATGACAATTTTGTGTAAAAAAAAAACAAAAAAAAAGTTTTTGTCATTTTCCAGAAACTTGTAGAAAAAAAATAAATCTTCCATGGACACAATGGGGTTTATTTACTAAAGCTGGAGAGTCCAAAATCAGACTCCCTTCTGCCTAGAAACCAATCAGCTTCTAACCTCAGCTTGTTCAATGAAGCTTTGGCAATGAAACCTGGAAGCTGATTGGTTTCTATGCAGAAGGGAGTCTGATTTTGGACTCTCCAGCTTTAGTAAATAAACCCCAATATGTCTCTCAGCAGATAGCTTAGGGTGTCTGCTTTCCAAAAAGGGGTCATTTGGGGGTGTTTGTTCTATCCTGGTATTTTAGCATCTCAAGAGATGTGATGAGCGGTCAGAAAGTAAAAGCTGTGTAAATTTCAAATTATCTATACCATAGTTTGTAGACGCTATAACTTTCACACAAAGCAATCAATATACACTTATTGGGATTTTTTTTTTACCAAAAACATGTAGCAGAATACATTTTGGCTTAAATTTATGACTAACTTTGAGTTTACAATATATTTTTTATAGCTGAAAGTAGAAAAAAAATTTTTTTTTTCAAGATTTTCGTGTTTTTTTGTTTATAGCGCCAAAAATAAAAAGCGCACAGGTGATCAAATACCACCAAAAGAAAGCTCTATTTGTGTGAAAAAAAGGACGTAAATTTTGTTTGGGTACAGCATTGCATGACCGCGCAATTATCATTTGAATTAGTGCAGCGCTATATAGCAAAAAAAGGCATAAATTACAGTATCTATACCATAGTTTGTAGACGCTATAACGTTCACACAAAGCAATCAATATACACTTATTGGGATTTTTTTTACCAAAAACATGTAGCAGAATACATTTTGGCTTAAATTTATGACTAACTTTGAGTTTACAATATATTTTTTATAGCTGAAAGTAGAAAATATTGTTTTTTTTCAAAATTTTCGTGTTTTTTTTGTTTATAGCGCCGAAAATAAAAAGCGCACAGGTGATCAAATACCACGAAAAGAAAGCTCTATTTGTGTGAAGAAAAGGACGTAAATTTTGTTTGGGTACAGCATTGCATGACCGCGCAATTATCATTTGAATTAGTGCAGCGCCAAACAGCAAAAAAATGCCTGGTCATTAAGGGGGGTAAATCCTTTGGGGCTCAAGTGGTTAAGTAAACTCCCCCTCAAAATACTACAAAGCTCTTTACTGCTGTCCCGTCTGTGTGTGCACGCTTGACTGTAAAACGGGGAAGAAGGTGTACCCCTTTACGGAGGATAGACAGCAGGACCTGTTCGCCTAAAGTGTGGTTTTCCCATGGGCATGGTCAACCCACCGTTCTTTACACAACACTGTTGTGAGAGAGGTGGGTGGTTAAATTTGCCAGACAAGCGACAAACCGCTGGCTGTTGTATTGCAGAACAGGTAGGGCGGTTGCGTGCCTCTCGCGCGCCCCCTACTTGTTTTGCAATATCACGTTTTAAACGTGATTTTGCCCAGCAGTGCCACCTTGTGGCCGTTTTTCCACGGTGGCTGGATGGCAAGCAGTTAAATACCCCTACCTACCTGCTCGATGTCATCTCCAGCTCTGTAACCTGATCTGCACATGCACAGCTCAGCCTACAGCTCCGGGCCAGTCTCTGCGTGTCAGAATGAATAGCTCCTGTGCATGCGCAGAAGTGATGTCATCTCGTGCCAGCCAATGAAGATGGAGAAGATGCAGGACAGGATTGTTGGCGGAAACGTGATTATATCGCTCTATTTGGTTCCATTTTTATTTCTGTTGTGAATGTTCCAACAGGAAGACTCTTGTATGGTTAGCACATCTGCCTTGCAGTAAAAATGGGTCATGGGTTCGATTCCCGACCATGGCGTCTCCTGCATGGAGTTTGCATGTTCTCCCTGTGCCTGCGTGGGTTTCCTCCGGGTACTCCGGTTTCCTCCCGCACTCCAAAGACATGCTGATAGGTTAACTGGATCCTGTCTAAATTGGCCCTAATATGTGCATGTATGAATGTGAGTTAGGGTCCTTAGATTGTACACCCCTTGAGGGTAAGGGACCGATGTGAATGTTCAATATATATATGTGTAAAGCGCTGCGTAAGTTGACGGCGCTATATAATTACCTGAAATAAATAATAATGAGTTGGACCGCACTTTACAGAGGAGCCTTGGTGAGGCAGTGCGGCTTCCACATACATTTGCAAATGTCTGCAACTAAAATCTATATGAGCAGATATAGATTTTTCCGTAGGTTACCGTGGTTATATAGCTTGTAAAGTTCATGGACTTACTGTGCAATGGGCTAAAGAGAGCTTGTAGACAGTCCTCCTTTGGGCTACCTCGAGGGGAATTTACCTAAAATGGGTGCAGACAGGATCCGGAGTTGTTGTGCATCGTAAGCAATCAACTTCTCACTTCAGCTTGTTGAGTGAAGGTTTGAAATGGACACAAGGAGCTGAGTGGTTGCTATACTCAGTGGCTCCAGATTCTGTCTTCTCCCTTTTTAAGTAAACTCCTCCTCAAAATACTACAAAGCTCTTTACTGCTGTCCCGTCTGTGTGTGCACGCTCGACTGTAAAATGGGGAAGAAGGTGTACCCCTTTACGGAGGATAGACAGCAGGACCTGTTCGCCTAAAGTGTAGTTTTCCCATGGGCGTGGTCAACCCACCATTCTTTTCACAACACTGTTGTGAGAGAGGTGGGTGGTTAAATTTGCCAGACAAGCGACAAACCGCTGGCTTTTGTATTGCAGAACAGGTAGGGCGGTTGCGTGCCTCTCGTGCGGCCCCTACTTGTTTTGCAATATCACGTTTTAAACGTGATTTTGCCCAGCGGTGCCACCTTGTGGCCGTTTTTCCATGGTGGCTGGATGGCAAGCAGTTAAATACCCCTACATACCTGCTCGATGTCATCTCCAGCTCTGTAACCTGATCTGCACATGCACAGCTCACCCTACAGCTCCGGGCCAGTCTCTGTGTGTCAGAATGAATAGCTCCTGTGCATGCGCAGAAGTGATGTCATCTCATGCCAGGCAATGAAGATGGAGAAGATGCAGGACAGGATTGTTGGCGGAAACGTGATTATATCGCTCCATTTGGTTCCATTTTTATTTCTGTTGTGAATGTTCCAACAGGAAGACTCTTGTATGGTTAGCACATCTGCCTTGCAGTAAAAATGGGTCATGGGTTCGATTCCCGACCATTGGCGTCTCCTGCATGGAGTTTGCATGTTCTCCCTGTGCCTGCGTGGGTTTCCTCCGGGTGCTCCGGTTTCCTACCGCACTCCAAAGACATGCTGATAGGTTAACTGGATCCTGTCTAAATTGGCCCTAATATGTGCATGTATGAATGTGAGTTAGGGTCCTTAGATTGTACACCCCTTGAGGGTAAGGGACCGATGTGAATGTTCAATATATACAGTATATATGTGTAAAGCGCTGCGTAAATTGACGGCGCTATATAAGTACCTGAAATAAATAATAATGAGTTGGACCGCACTTTACAGAGGAGCCTTGGTGAGGCAGTGCGGCTTCCACATACATTTGCAAATGTCTGCAACTAAAATCTATATGAGCAGATATAGATTTTTCCGTAGGTTACCGTGGTTATATAGCTTGTAAAGTTCATGGACTTACTGTGCAATGGGCTAAAGAGAGCTTGTAGACAGTCCTCCTTTGGGCTACCTCGAGGGGAATTTACTTAAAATGGGTGCAGACAGGATCCCTACTTTCCCTACTTTCATGTAAGTTGCCCTGCTCTCATTTAATGTGTTCTGCACCCATGTAATGTCCCTGCTCCCATGTAATGTGCCCTGCACCTATGTACTGTGCCCTGCTCTAATGTAATGTGCCCTGCACCCATGTAATGTGCCCTGCTCTAATGTAATGTGCCCTGCTCCCATGTAATGTGCCCTGCTCTAATGTAATGTGTCCTGCACCCATGTAATGTGCCCTGCTCCCATGTAATGTTCCCTGCACCCATGTAATGTGCCCTGCTCTAATGTAATGTGCCCTGCTCCCATGTAATGTGCCCTGCTCTAATGTAATGTGCCCTGCACCCATGTACTGTGCTCTGCTCTAATGTAATGTGCCCTGCACCCATGTAATGTGCCCTGCTCCCATGTAATGTTCCCTGCACCCATGTAATGTGCCCTGCTCTAATGTAATGTGTCCTGCACCCATGTAATGTGCCCTGCTCCCATGTAATGTTCCCTGCACCCATGTAATGTGCCCTGCTCTAATGTAATGTGCCCTGCTCCCATGTAATGTGCCCTGCTCTAATGTAATGTGCCCTGCACCCATGTACTGTGCCCTGCTCTAATGTAATGTGCCCTGCACCCATGTAATGTGCCCTGCTCCCATGTAATGTGCCCTGCTCCCATGTACTGTGCCCTGCTCTAATGTAATGTGTCTTGCACCCATGTAATGTGCCCTGCTCCCATGTAATGTGCCCTGCACCCATGTACTGTGCCCTGCACCCATGTACTGTGCCCTGCTCTAATGTAATGTGCCCTGCACCCATGTACTGTGCCCTGCTCTAATGTAATGTGCCCTGCACCCATGTAATGTGCCCTGCTCCCATGTACTGTGCCCTGCTCTATTGTAATGTGTCCTGCACCCATGTAATGTGCCCTGCTCCCATGTAATGTGCCCTGCACCCATGTACTGTGCCCTGCTCTAATGTAATGTGCCCTGCACCCATGTACTGTGCCCTGCTCTAATGTAATGTGCCCTGCCCCATGTAATGTGCCCTGCACTCATGTAATGTGCCCTGCTCCCATGTAATGCACCCTGATGCCCCCCATGTAGTGCACCCTCCTGCCTGTATATTATGTCCTCCTGACCCCCTGTACCTCACCCTGCTGCCCCTTGTACACTGCTTATCTCAAGTTGGACCCAATATTCCATTCAGAAAAAAGCAAGCACACGTTTCACATTAAATAGCTAAAACGGTTCCTCCGAGGTTAAAGGGCTGAGAATCCCTGCTGTAAATGTTCTCTGTATAAGGAGCTGGCATTGACCATGCTATTTATAAATCCTGAAAATAGGCCAAATGAACCAAATGAGGCTACGCCTCATCCTTCCCAAATTAGGTGTCAGAATTCTAGTCCCATGAAAATGCACCAGTAGTCCTCATGCACACGGGACGTTTTTACAGCGGCTGTTTTTGGCTTTTGATGTTTTTTTTCTACAGCCAGTAAACCCCCCAGCATGTCAATCACCAGGTCACGGGCGGTGATTACTTGCTGGCGCCCAGTGATTTCCGACGATCTCAGACAGGTAGGAGAACTGTTTTGTTTACTAACAGTTCTCCTTCTTGTCAGCTCAGGCACACTGCTTTAAATGGCTCTGAGAGGCAGAAAATTCTCATTGCTCAAGGAACCCCTATCACCTCTGCATTGTACTTCTTTTTTTTTGCATTGTACTTCTTTTTCAAGGATGAAAAGGATGAAGGATGTAAAACAGAACTTTACTGACATCTAGTGGCTAATGTATAAAATACAGGTAGACATGTTTTTAAAGCACGTGTCCACATACAGAACAGCTTCTCATCCATCTGTACACCCTGAGGGAGGTGCGCATGTTGCAATGACTACAGCGGAGCTCCATAGAGGACCCACAAGTGAATGTAGCCACACGAACAATAGAAATCTTCTGCAGCAATTTCTCAATGAATATTGAGAAGAGTAGATCTATGCTGCATTCGCTCCAACCTTTTTGTCCTTTTTGTGAACTGGTTTCCAAAACAGAACTGCATGTTGCAGATGATGTCCTACTAAGTCTTTGCAAAGGGGAAAAATGATGGGGTTGATTTACTAAAGGCAAATAAACTGTGCACTTTGCATATTCAGTTGCACTCATTTTCCTTAGTTAATATAGTAAAGTGCTGAACAAACTGTTGGTGCTATATAACTCCTGTATGATAATATTGATGATAAAAATAATAATGATAATAATGTGGTGAAGATTCACTTTATGTAAAGCAGTGTTTCTCATTCTTTTTTTCAGTCAAGGCACCCTTTAAAATTATGGACAGTCCTGAGGAACACCATTCTAAAAAATTGACTGTCCCTATTTTTAAAAGTGCACCCCATTCTAAAATGTGAAAAACTATTCTAATAGTGTTATATAATGCAGCAACATCCACACACGTAGGGAATCCAACATTAGAGGTGATTTATTCTTCCAAAGCAAATATACTTTTGCACACTGGTACTGACCAGTATTCCAGTGTTTCTCCTCTCCCTCAGTTTTTCTCCATCACTGAGCTGATGTGACCCCAGCACTAATGGAGAGGGGAAGAGGAGGGGCAAACTAGGATGTTGTGCAGGCAGCTGACATTCTCCTTATCAACTGATGATGTCATTGGTTATCAGGAACCCGGCGGCTAGAAGGTTGTAATGGTGCACAATGAAAACCTGTGGCTTTGTTCCACTCTCTGGCTTATATAAAAGTTTTGCACATTTTGCCAAGGCACCTCTGAAGAAATCCCAAGGCACCCTGTTTGAGAAAGGCTGATGTAAAGAATACTCAATGAGGTGCAAGAAAAATGTTAAAAAAAAAAGCATTTTTGCTTGCACAGGATTGGATGCTGGAAATCATTAGTGCTTCATCTCATTTACTAAGCTTTGGGGAAAATAAGTGTACCTGCACTTGCAGAGTGCACAGTCTATTTGCCTTTAGTAAATCAACCCCTATGCCTCTCTTTCTCTCTGGAGTATAATCCTCTTTTAAAGTGGGAATAAATTCCCATTGGACACTTGTACCTACAGGGCAGCTTATAATAAAGCCTAATACACCAATATATATATTGCTGAGCCTCCCTAAGTGCAAAAATCCTCACAAATAACCATATTACCTAGAAAGTGCATAAAAGTGCTAATAATATCAAAGTGCAAGTGCATAGATTACATAGAATCATATCCCCACATGTGCCAAAATATAAATCTCATAAATCACTAATCATTAATATTGAAATAAAGTGCTATTTCTAAAATGCATATATAATCAGGGGCGGACTGACCATTGGGAAACTCGGACACTGCCTGAGGGCCCCGGGGTCAGTAGGGGGCCCCATGAGATGCCCCTGGTACCTTTTTCATAGGCTTTTTTGAGTTTGGGCAAGGACACAGGGGCCCCATGATCCCCTATTGCCCAGGGGCCCCATGAGTTGTCAGTCCGCCCCTGTATATAATTGATAAAAACGTCCATAAATGCATGCAATAATTATAAAATAAAGTCCATGTAGTTTTCCAAACTCATGCATAAGTGCATAATCTTCCACCGTTCAAAATCCGTGCTCACCTCCACTATGTGACCTGCCCTCTTACAGGTCAAAGTGCTTATTTCCTTATATTTGGAATCCTGAAGGTATTCTCTCTCTCATATATGGACTCTCTCCCATCCAATCATCTCACTTTCAATGATTCAAATGGATTCTGCTATTTGTATGTAACTGGCCTTTCAAATGAGCGGTTTCTGGTCTGCGGTGAAAACTCACACAAGAGAGGGGACTCCCTTAGTGTAGTATTTAAAGGAATCACATTTATTAACCTCCTTAGCGGTATTCCCGAGTGTAGCTCGGGGTAACATTTCAGTACCAAAAGCGGTAACCCCGAGCTACACTCGGGAATACCATGCGGCACTGCTCCGGCATGTGTTCTTCACTTACCTTACCCTGCGCTCCCACGATGTGTCCCCTGCAGCGTCCCCGGCCATCTCCTCCGGCCGATGCCAGCATCCGACTTCTGTGTCCTGTCCCTGTGACGTCGGGACGTACGGGCGCCGCCGCCGCAGGCGGCGGGAAATTTGAAAATTTTAAAAAATGTCATTTTTTTTTTTTTACATTTTACATAGTAAAACATTGCTGTCTCAACCAATTTCACATACATTTTGTCCTGAGTGCTTTGTCCGGCGCCCTGCCTGCATTTTGTCTGTTCTTTCTGCCTGGAAACTGAGAAACGTCCATGGCGTCCAAAAAGTGTCCCTTTAGGTCAAAAGCGGTTTAGACCAGCTAGAAAACAGCGATAGTAAATCAGAACCACTTGCAGAATTGAGTGATAATGATTCGTGGGGAAATTCGTCATCAGACACTGAAAACGATTCTGCGACTGAGCTCAGCAATGTGCGAACTTGGTGCTATATTTCAAATTTCAGTGTTTTTGGTTTGATTATATTATTGAATTAAATTTTTTATTATTTTTATATTATTTTTATGATTATTTATTAAATTATAATTTATGATTTTGTGTTTCAAATTTTATCATACCCGGGATGTTTACTAGACTCTTGTTCGGACAGATTTCAGTGAGTTTTTCCTAAAAATTACAGGCCTACAATTAAAAAAATACATATTTCCATGCAAAAAAATGGTACCGCTTTCAGCACCAAAAATCTGAAATAATCATACCGCCAGGGAGGTTAAATAAAAAATGTACTTACAAGCTGTTAAAAACAATTTGCATATCTGTAAGTCACGGAGCTAGCACTCTCATGCCACTTCCGCTTTATTATACGAATTTTTTGGTGGGAACACTTTTTGTTGTGAGCAGCCACCCATAATTAGAAGAAATAGATAACACACAGATTGGTGGCATGGGATTAATTATACACATTTTGAGGTTCATTTATAATAAAGCTTACCTGTAGGTACAAGGAATATCTAATAAATGTGCATCGTTTAGAACAGGGGTCTCCAAACTTTCTAAACAAAGGGCCGGTTTACAGTCCTTTAAAATTTAGGGGGGCCAGACTGTGGCCAGTGGGAGAAGAAGATGCAGTAGTTGGGAGTAAACATGGCCCCATCATTGGTATTAGGGGGAGGAATAGTGCACCATCTTTGGTTTCAATAGGAGAAATTGTGCTGCATCATTGGTGTCACTGGGAGGAATAGTGCCCCATCATTGGTGTCAATGGGAGGAATAGTGCCCCATCATTAGTGTCAATGGGAGGAATAGTGCCCCATCATTGGTGTCAATGGGAGGAATAGTGCCCAATTATTAGTATCAACGGGAGGAATAGTGCCCCATCATTGGTATCAATGGGAGGAAAAGTGCCCCATCATTGGTGTCAATGGGAGAAATAGGGCCCATCATTGGTATCAATGGGGGAAGTAGTGCGCCATCATTGTTGTCAATGGAAGGAATAGTGCCCCATCATTGGTATTGATGGGAGAAATAGTGCCCCATTATTGTTGTCAATGGGAACAATAGTGCCCCATCATTGGCATCAATGGGAGGAATAGTACCCCATCATTGGTATTAATGGGAGGAATAGTGCCCCAACATTGGTACCAATGAAAGGAAAAGTGTCCCATTGTTGGTTTCAATAGGAGGAATAGTGCCCCATCATTGGTATCAATGGGAGAAATAGTGCCCCATCATTGGTATCAATGGGAGAAATAGTGCCCCATCATTGGTATCAATGGGAGAAATAAAGCCCCATCATTGTTGTAAATGGGAGGTATAGTGCCCAATCATTGGTATCAATGGGAAGAATAGTGCCCCATCATTGGTATCAATGGGAGAAATAGTGCCCCATCATTGTTGTAAATGGGAGGAATAGTGCCCCATCATTGGTATCAATGGGAGGAATAGTGCCCCATTGTTGGTTTCAATAGGAAGAATAGTGCCCCATCATTGCTGTCAATAGAAGGAATCGTGCCCCATCATTGCTGTCAATAGAAGGAATAGTGCCCCATTGTCAAAGTCAGTGGGAGAAACTATGCCACACTGTTGCTTGCAGTGTGAGGAACAATGCCTCGAGGGCCAGATAAAAGCAAGCAAAGGGCCACATCTGGCCCCTGGGCCGCAGTTTGGAGACCACTGGTTTAGAAGATATTCAGTATCCCTGCAGCTGCTGACATCACTTGCGCATATGCTCTGAAGGAACGGCATGTGTGGGAGTGACCTCATTGCAGCTCTGCCAATCAAGCACCTAGAGCCCTCAAATCTGGAAGGAAGACCAGGTGAAGGTAGAAGCCCTGTCAGCAGTGACAGTTCGCCGCTAGAGGGTTAAAGATAAGGCATTCATCATGTACAACAATGTGATGCATACTAGCACATTAGAACATTACCTTGCAGGGAGAAGATTTTTTTTTTAGCCAGCTTTACTACAACTTTAATACAATACAGTTGCAAGAAAAAGTATGTGAACCCCTTGGGATTCCGTGGCGTTTTGCATGAATTGGGCATAAAATGTGCTCTGAACGTCATCTAAGTCACAACAATAGAAGAACACAGTCTGCTGAACATAATACTACACAAACATTAGATGTTGCCATGGTTTAATTGCACATAACATGTAAACATTCACAGTGCAGGGAGGAAAAAGTATGTGAACCTTTGGACTTAATAACTGGTTGTCCCTCCTTTGGCAGCAATAACCTCAACCAAACATTTCCTGTAGTTGCAGATCAGACCTGCACAACGATCTGGAGTCATTTTGGACCACTCCTCTTCACAAAACTGTTTCAGTGTAGCAATATTCTTGGGATGTCTGGTGTGAATCGCTCTCTTAAGGTCATGCCACAGCATTTCAATCGGGTTGAGGTCAGGACTCTGACTGGGCCACTCCAGAAGGCGTATTCTGTGCTGTTGCAGCCATTGTTTTGTTGAATTACTTGTATGCTTTGGGTCATTGTCCTGTTGCATCACCCATCCTCTGCGGAGCTTCAGTTGGCGGACAGATGGCCGTACGTTTTCCTGCAAAATGTCTTGATAAACTCTGGAATTCATTTTCCCATCAATGACAACAATCCGTCCAGGTCCTGAGGCAGCAAAGCAGCCCCAGACCATGATGCTCCCTCCGCCATGTTTCACAGTGGGGATGAGGTTTTGATGTTGGTGTGCTGTGCCTTTTTTTCTCCACATAGTGTTGTGTGTTCTTCCCAAACAACTCAATCTTGGTTTCATCTGTGCACAGTATATTTTGCCAGTAGTGCTGTGGAACATCCAGGTGCTCTTTTGCAAACTTCCAACGTGCTGAAATCTTCTTTTTGGACAGCAATGGCTTCCTCCGTGGTGTCCTCCCATGTACTCCATTCTTGTTTAATGTTTTCTTTATTGTAGATGTGTCAACAAAAATGTTAGCATGTGCCAGAGATTTCTGTAGGTCTTTAGCTGACACTCTGGGATTCTTCTTTACCTCATGCAGCATTCTGCGCTGTGCTCTTGCAGTCATTTTTACAGGACGACCACGCCTAGGGAGAGTAGCAACAGTGCTAAACTTTCTCCATTTGTAGACAGTCTGTCTTACCGTGGACACATGAACATCAAGGCTTTTGGAGATACTTTTGTAACCCTTTCCAGCTTCATGCAAGTCAACAATTCTTGATCGTAGGTCTTCTGAGAGCTCTTTTCTGTGAGGCATGGTTCACATCAGACAGTGCTTCTTGAAACCAGTAATCCCAAAACAGGTGTGTGTTTTTTAAGGAAGGACAGCTGTCAGCAACACATCAATATCATCACACTGATTGGAGTCAAGGTTGGCTCACTCCTGGCTCCAATGTGCTCTGGGAGAAGTCATTAAGCTAGGGCCTCACATACTTTTTCCTCCCTGCACTGTGAATGTTTACATGTTATGTGCAATTAAACCATGGCAACATCTAATGTTTGTGTAGTATTATGTTCAGCAGACTGTGTTCTTCTATTGTTGTGACTTAGATGACGTTCAGAGCACATTTTATGCCCAATTCATGCAAAACTCCACGTAATCCCAAGGGGTTCACATACTTTTTCTTGCAACTGTACATTATCTTGCTTGCTCTAGAAGATGCAGACTGGCATAGTGTGGTGCTATTAAATCTCAACTCTGGGTAGTGCCCCCTGCAAGGGTTTTATGCATGTCTAGAAAATGAGGAATAAGGTGTTTATTCCTTGCTCTAACACAGGGGTGTCAAACTGGCGGCCCTCCAGCTGTTGTGAAACTACAAGTCCCATCATGCCTGTACCTTTGGGAGTCATGCTTGTAACTGTCAATCTTGCAATGCCTCATGGGACTTGTAGTTTGGCAACAGCTGGAAGGCCACCAGTTTGACACCCGTGCGGCTAGTGGCTTCTTTCCATTTTTGTGACAACTCCCCCCCCCAGCCCACGTTCTAAGGCACTCCTCCCTGCACTCCTATATTTTACTCCTCACATACAATGCAGGACTAATATTCCTTCATTGTTTGCTATGATGCAGAGGGACCTTCCATAGCCTGAAGCATCAGGAAGAAGAGGAGAGCGATGGATATGGTAAGTATTGAAGCGTCTTCCTCTACCCCACTAGACTAATTGTAATCCTTGCAGTCCAGGTGCCTGTGTTTTTATATCCATTCTTTAGTCTATGATCTACCTGAGCTCCCACATTCTTCTCAATTTTTGACCCTTCTAGTTGTACTCCTAGAAACTATGATGCTGCATGTTTTCAGCCCCGCAAGTATAGAGCTTTCCAATGTAACTATACATATACCATACCTGTGGGATCCCCCTGGAAGTGCAAAAACAGAAAACGCAATGCAAAAACACATCAAGTGCAACCTGCAGAGGTGTGAACCTAGGGTTAATCATTATAAATTGGTTAAAAAGTAAGGGTCCCAACACTGAACCCTGGGGTACACCTCTGATAACCACAAATCATTCAGAGTGTGGTTCATTAATCACTACTCTCTGAATACGGTCTGTAATCCAGTTTTCTTTCCATTTACTGAATTTACGAAGCTTTTAGACCTTAACATATGCATCAGCCACATGTCAAACACTTTAGCAAAGTCCAAGTATACTAGTTCCACTTCCAATCTTTTTTTAAATCAGAAAAAAAGGTTTATTTAACAGAACACAGAAACATATTCCAAAATACCTGTGTCATAGTAACAGCATATAGTGAAGATGTTAACCAGGATTAGGGTACAGATTCTTAGAAATCATACAATCACATTATAAAGTGGAAAAAAGTACCCATATGGAAGAAAAATATATTTGAAATATATTTATAAAAATATTCTTCCCAAATATAGTGCCATATATTTGAAATGCTACACTTTTGGCCATATTCAATATATTTCAAAATATATTTCAATATATCTATATATATATCTATATATATATATATATATATATTTATTTATTTATTTTTTATTTGAAATAGATTTGTATTTTTAAAGACATACAGTGTAAAAATGCATTTCAACATGCAGTATATATATATATATATATATTATTATTTTTTTATATGTATTGAATATGGCCAAAATTGTAGCATTTCAAATATATGGCAATATATTTGGGAAGAATATTTGTAAAATATTTTTCAAATATATTTTTCTTCCATGTGGGTAGACTTTACAACATCCTCACCCACCGCTGATAAGTAAACAGGGCAAAAGATAAAAAGCATCAAAATCATAACTGGAACAGTTTTGTGACCACTCAAATACTAAATCAAAATGGATCCATCCTAGGGAGAGAGCCCCACCACTAAGAAGCTCAACCATATCCTAACAAACGAGGTATCCCCAGCTCTAGTGAAGCTAGGCCAGGGACCGACAGTCAGCCATCCCATATTTGATCAAATTTAGCTGGGCATCCCCTATGTTGGTATATGAGTTTTTCACAGCGCAGAGTAGTGTGCATGGTGGTAAGCCAGCCCTGCATAGACGGGGGTGAAGGGCTCTTCCAGCACAACAAAATCACCTTTCGGGCTTGGAACAGAGCTCTAGATACTGCCTTCTTAAAAAAAGCATCAGGGATCACCAGATCCAAAATACCCAAAATGCAAGACAGGGGGTCCAATGTTAACTTGAGTTGATAGGCCTGGTTAATGATACCTAGGACACTGACCCAGTATCTAAGTATCTATGAAGCTTGGGACAGCACCATAACATGTGAATCAGGTCGCCATGGTCCCTCCGACACCCAGGACAGAGGAGATCAGCCATCCAGTACAGTTCAAGAGGGGTATAGTGTACTCTAAGCAGTATATACAACTGTGAGAGGCGCTGAGACACATTCTAGGAACTGTAGCAAACCGCCTCCACCTCCACTCCTTTGTCTAGGTTTTTGCTTACTTTCATAAAAAGAAAGCAGACTTGTCTTTTGTGAATCAATGCTGATTACAGCTTATAATATTGCTTTCTAGAAGATATTCTTCTGCTACAAAAGGCACCACAGTGGTCCAGGGGCGGACTGACAACTCATGGGGCCCCCGGGCAATAGGGGATCATGGGTCCCTGTGTCCTTACCCATAGTCAAAGCACACCCAAAAAAACCTATAAAAGGTACCAGGGGAATTTCATGGGGCTCCCTACTGATCCTGGGCCCTCGGGCAGTGCCCCTGCAGTGGTCTTATCCCAACCCTTTGGTATAAAGCCAGCCATTTCAAAATCTCTAAAAATTTGAAAAAATGGCTTGGAAATACCAAAGCTTCCTCTTTGCTCCAATTAGTGACCCTGTAAGGAAAAAAAGCCTGCCATTCCATAGTCAGTACAAGTGTCTGTACTTGGCTCTGCTTCAATCACCTTCTGTGGAAGACCCTAGAATTCCCTAAAATTCCTTTGTAGGTGTTGGCTTCTTAAAAAAGTAAAAACTTGCATGGGATTAAGAGACCCCCACCAATATAACTCTGGCAATAAATCCTGATGACGGGGCAAATGCGTTTATTAGGAATTTTTATGTTTATTTATATTTTACATGACAATTTATTCACACTATCACGCTTGTGGTCACATGTGTGTTCTGTTTGCACTATTTCTGTGTTGATATTTTATGGGGGATGTTTTTGTTTTTTTGGGGGGATTTTTTTGTTAGCATTTTTACTTACATGCGTTATTTTCTTTCAGTCCCATTTTTGACACATTTTATGCACTAGTCCCATTTGGACTATTTGTATGTTCACTATCACTTTCAGATCCACATTAGGATCTATTCACACACACATTATTGTGTGAGTATTGTAGACACTTGTATCACCTTGTTGATGGTTATTCACTTCTTAATCTTTTTCACTTGTATGATCCCTGGGGGATCAAGTTTCATTTGGCTGTTACAGTTGTGTTCAAAATAATAGCAGTCAGACATCACTAACCTGATCAATCACTGTTTTTGGTAGAAATGATATTTCTACATGGCAAATAATTTACTAGCAGGTGTAGTAGAGTAATAGAAATCCAACAGACCCAACAGTCATGACATGCATGCTGCTGATTCTGTGTAATTGAATCACTAATTGAAAGGGGCATGTTCAAATAATAGCAGTGTGGAGTTCTATTAGTGAGGTCATTCATTCTTTGAAAAACAGGTGGTAATTATTGCCCTTATTTAAGGAAGGAAGGCAGCAAATGTTGTACATGCTGGTTACAGTGCATTTCTCTCTGAAATTCTGAGGAAAATGGGTCGTTTCAGACATTGTTCAGAAGAACAGCGTACCTTGATTAAAAAGTTGATTGAAGAGGGGAAAACATATAAAGAAGGGCAGAAAATGATAGGCTGCTCAGCTAAAAGGATCGCAAATGCTTTAAAATGGCAACCAAAACCTGAAAGACGTGGAAGAAAGCGAAAAACTACCATTCGAATGTATAGAAGAATAGCCAAAATGGCAAGGACTCAGCCAACAATCAGCTCCAGGAAGATGAAAGAAGGTGTAAAGTTCCCTGTGAGTACTGTTACAATTAGACGACGCCTATGTGAAGCCAAGCTATCTGCAAGAAGCCCCCGCAAAGTCCCACTGTTGAAAAAAAGACATGTGCTGAAGAGGTTACAATTTGCCAAAGAGCACATTGACTGGCCTAAAGAGAAATGGCGCAACATTTTGTGGACTGATGAAAGTAAGATTGTTCTTTTTGGATCTAGTGGCCGGAGACAGTTTGTCAGACGACCCCCAAACACTGAATTCAAGCCACAGTACCCTGTGAAGACAGTGAAGCATGGTGGTGCAAGCATCATGATATGGGAATGTTTCTCATACTACGGTGTTGGGCCTATTTATCGCATACCAGGGATCATGGATCAGTTTGAATACATCAGAATACTTGAAGAGGTCATGCTGCCGTATGCTGAAGAGGAAATGCCCTTGAAATGGGTGTTCCAACAAGACAACGACCCCAAACACACCAGTAAACGTGCAACATCTTGGTTCCAGACCAACAAGATTGACGTTATGGAGTGGCCAGCCCAATCCCCAGATCTTAATCCAATAGAAAACTTGTGGGGTGACATCAAAAATGCAGTTTCTGAGGCAAAACCAAGAAATAGAGAAGAACTGTGGAATGTAGTCCAATCATCCTGGGCTGGAATACCTGTTCACAGGTGCCAGAAGTTGGTTGACTCCATGCAACACAGATGTACAGCAGTTCTCAGAAACAGTGCGACTACAACCAAATATTCATTAAGTGATTCAAAGGAAAGCAAAATCTTCAAACATTTTTCAGTTTATATTGTGAATGTTTGAGTTTGTAAAGAAGAATACAAACACTGCTATTTTTTTGAACAGTCTAATATTCACTTTTCTTCCATTTTTTTAGAGGAACAACACAAATTTGATCTATTTTTCTTCATGTTTTGATTTGGAATAGAATGTGTCGTGTTCCCAATGCATTTGTGTGGATGGAAATAAAAGCTATTAGAAGGATTTTGAGCTTTATTCACTTTTTTCAATACACTGCTATTATGTTGAACACAACTGTATATCACTAGGCGTTTATGAGGACTCGGTCACGTTGTGTATTTTGCTTTATATTTACATCATTTATTTATATTTATGTTTTTTATTCACTTATACTTTGGTTATGATATTCTTTTATGCACTTAGTTTTACATAGATAGCGCTACATCATTTACTGAGTTATTTGTCTATAGATCATTAGGTATATGACTGGATGGTGGTGGCTTCATTAGTTTATTCATTTAGTGGTCTAGCTAGGAGCGCAGGAGGTTTTCATTCACAAATGCAAAGGTGCTCACTGTACAGCTGTAGGTTAGTCTGTTGTTTTTTCCTATGAATTTACTTTTAAATATGTACAGTATATACAGTATATATATATATATATACACTATATATTACTAAACGTATTGGGCATCCCAGTTTAAGCAGCAATAGACCCTTCCCTCAACAGTAGATCCCTTCCAGCAACAATAGATCTCTCCAGCAACAATAGACTACCATGCAAAAACAGATCCTTTCCAGTGACAATAGATCCCTCAGCAGCCAGCATCAATAGACTTTCCAGGACACCCCAGTACCCCTTGCCATTACATACATTCAGTGCTGGAGGTGCCGGTTTCCCTGTGTTCCTGCAGGAAAAAAAAGCCCTGTACATATATACACAAAACACATTTATATTTTTTTAGACAGAGAGAGGGGCCACATTTATTAGTCTATGTGCATATCCGCAATACATCGCACAGATGTTTTTTGTAAGTTCCAAAGCATTCATTTTAACTGGTTCCCGCCCAGCCTATGGCCGAATGGCGGCCGGCAAAAACCCTCGTCCCTCCGGGTGGACGCCATATGGTGTCCTTTCGGGCATGCGCAGTTTGCATGCCCGAAGAGCCACGCAATGGCGCGATCTGTCACCAGCCATGTACCTCGGACACGGCCGATGACAGATCTGTGTTTCGGCCATGTTGCCAGTACCATGTGACCTGCTGTGACCAATCACAGCAGGTCACATGACAGTTGTGTGCAATGGATGGCTTCATTCATGCCATCCATTGTATACTAGTATGTCTAGCTGTGAATGGTCACTGCGATCACATGCACAAGCTGGGCCAATCACAGCCCAGCTGTGTCATGTGATTAGCTGTGGCCAAATCACTGTTAAGAAAAAAAAAATCCTGAATGAATCGGTTTCATTCAGGTAAATGCTTGCTTATATTCATTCTTGTGTAAAAAAAAAAATATATAGATCACTTCCCCAAAGTAGTACAGTGTTACTATGGTAACATTATACTACTTTGGTCATAGTGAAATATGAAAAAAAATCTTAAAAAAAGAGAAAAAAAGTAATACAAAATAAAAAAAGTTAAAAATAAAAAAAAAATATATATATCAATTTTTTTTTTTTGTACTGTCACCAGTCAGTGTCCCTGAGCACCACCATGCGCTGTACTGCACTGGTGACAGTATGTAAAAAAAAAAATAGTGAAAATCATTTTTTTTTATTTCTTCATGTCCGAAAAATGATGACAAAAAAACTTCAAAAAACTCGCCATGCCTCTTATGAAATACGTTGAACTGTCTGCTTTGCAAAAAGGGGTCATTTGGGGGATATCTGTACTGTTCTGACATTCTTGGACCTCAAGAAATTAGATTGGCTGTCAGTACTTCAGGATTGATCAATATTCAGATCTATACCACAGTTTGTGAACTCTATAACTTTCCTACAGACTAAATAATACATCCTAATTTGGGTTATTTTCACCAAAGACATGTAGTAGAACACATTTTGGCCTAAATTTATTAAGAACAATTATTTATTTGCAAAGTTTTATAACAGAAACAAAGAAAAGTGTTTTTTTTTCAAAATGTTTGGTCTTTTTTGGTTAATTTAGCAAAAAATAAAAACCCCGGCGGTGATTAAATACCACCAAAAGAAAGCTCTAGTTGTGTGAAGAAAATGATAACATTTTAGTTTGGGTACAATGTTGTATGACCGCACAATTGTCATTCAAATTGTGAGCACTGAAACCTGAAAATTGGCCTGGGCAGGACGGGGGTAAAAGTGCCCGGTATGGAAGAGGTTAACAATCCAAGCGGAAAGCCAGTGTGGAGTTCATATAAGTGTGCACTAGATGGCGATGTTGAGATGTTACGTTTTCTTCGAAAAAAGGTGAATTTGGATATTGAGCAGTAAAGTTTCCAATTCCTGTGCCTGTGTCATCACATGAAACCTTGGGATCCATAGACATAGGACCATTGCTGCCTGCTGGGTTGTGTCATATTATGGCAGCCCCCAGCCCACTGATGGTAGAGGAAACCGCCGCTACCTGGTCACCTGGGCCATATTTATGTGTGATGGGTAAAGTTGCCAACTTTTTTTGCTAACAAATACCAGCCGCAGTGGGTGTGGCTTTTAAAAGAAGGGTTCTGTGTGGTTTGTTAAAATGTTACTAAACCCAGGACCCTGCATTCACTATATCTGGTCTCCTTGGATCCTGCATTCACTATATCTGGTCTCCCACAGTACACACAACATGGACATGCAATTATTTTAGTAACTATAAACTATTAAATACCTTTTCTAATCAGCAGTATATAGCAGTCTTGTGATTTTTATCAATGTCCAGCTGAGCACATGTTAAAGTTTGTAGGAGGAGTTTTCATTTTGCTCTAGGAGGATGCAGGATCACTGACCCTCTGTCTGGACAGTGCTGATTGACCCTGTGCTGATCACATGCATTCTCCCAAGAAAAAAAAAACGCTTTAACAATACA